>NW_010259879.1:2814-48834 GCF_000690775.1 Eurypyga helias
TGCATCTGCAAACTAGATCTGAAAACACAGAATGAAAGTAAAAGCCACATTAGATGAAGCTTTTCCTGAATTCCACTGTTTGAATCTCAGGTACTTGATTACTTCACTGAATTATGGCCTGGTAAGGAATTTTACTACTGTTTTTGTTTGGTTTTTTTTTTTTTTTTTAATTTGGTGTTGCTTTTAAACCCTTTACAGGGTAATCCCTGCAAAACGCGTCCTGCCTCTATGCAACATCAGTATCTCAGAGCCTAATGCTGATCTTTAAATAAGGCCAGGGGCTCCCCCAGGAATAACAGGCACCAGCTGTCCACATCCTCTGCCCAAACCTTTGCTGGACCAGCATTTCCATCTCATTCCGAATGCCTGCACTGTCCAAATCAGATCAGTTACGTCTCCCCAAGCAAACACTGCTGTAAACAAAATTCCAGAAATAAACCCACCACAAGTAGAGCACAAACAGGTAAGGAAAACATTACAACAGAATTTAATAAATAATGAGAACAACGTGGCCGCACTCCTGTGACTCAAGCTGTCGTTCCACATGCGTAAGGGGCAGTTGCAGTCTGTCTGCTCCACTGAGCAGCAAATTCAGTGCCTGGGATCTTCTCCCTCCGGTTCCCACTGGTCCAACATCCGCTGTCCAAGCCTATGGCTTCAGGATGCTGGAACAGCAGAGGCTTGAAGAGTCTACCAAGTGGTCAGCATTTCAAGATCACCCCTCACTTCACCTCAAAGAGATTAGTGCAATTGTATTCCAAAACTCATAAAGGTCTAAAAAACCCCACATGAACATACTCAGTAGTGCACACCTCCTCACACGGAGTAGTCTCACAGTCAGTTTTATTACAAATTGGTTTAGGGCCTCTACTTTAAATCTTTTCACTGACATTTATGGTGATTTCAGACTTTCCATGTTATCACAGTATAAATATTGATCATTTTTGGCCAATGATTTGAGGTTTCAAAAGTCCCTAAGTTTCTGCTAGGAAACAGGCAATTCTGTTTGAGGAGGAGCCTACTATGAAGCAAACACACACATATTACCAATTTTTGCCTAAAAATCGTAGAAGTGTTTCATGCACAGTTATACACGGTTTTCAAACAGCCTGTTTGAGTGCACTGGTAACAGGGTCAACAGCTCACAGCTTTGCAAGTAACTCTGCCTCCTCTCCCGGAGGACGTGCATTCTTTTCTCGGAACAGCCTGTAGGTGTTGTATCTTGATTAAAGACAATGAAATACTCCGCTGGCTCCCTGAATGCCAGAGCAGATGCATCTCATCCTCCTGAAGAGGGTTTTGATGTTTTCACACCAAGAATGCTGCCTGCTCAGCAGAGATTCTTCACAGCCTTTCGCTTTTCTGCACAATAAAAGCTCACAAGAAACAAAACACCGTGAAGCGTTCACCCTTAGTTCAGTGCAACGAAGGAAGACCTAATAAATAGTTTTTAATTGCAGGAACTTTGACTTCCTGGGTTCTTCAGTGCAATTTTTGAGGGTAGTGGGAGACAAAGAGCAATTCCTAGTCAGCTCTTCTTCACTAGTAGAAGGAGAAACACAGTCTTGGATCTTGACTGGTCAAATTCTCAGTGAGGCCCTTGGGCACCGGATTGTCCCACAGCCTGCAACGACAGCAAACATGTTACTGTAGGACTACGGCGAGCGAGGAGGTGGCACGCCCAAGGCAGTGGAAGGAGGCAGCATTGGGTTTTTGTCAAAACAGGTCCAACAGTGAGACAGGAGCAAAGCATGGCCATATCTCAGTGACACAGCAGCAACCCAGCCTGCCTACCCAGACAGACTCACTGACCTAGCTTGGGAGAGAGGCTAAGGCTCTGAAAAGTCCTCAGGCCACTAGGAGCTTGCAAAGGGGAGGAAGAATTGAGTTACACACAAGCAACCTGGTTTACGTGAGTCATCCTTCTTCATCTACCTCATTTGGTGGAGTCTATCCCACAGCTGCCCACATCAGGGCTCTACCTTGTGAAGCAGAGTGCCCTAAGGAGGCAGAGGGGCTGCATGCTGTGCTGCACCCACCAACCTGAACAAGCACACAGGTAGCTTTAAGCTTTGTCTGCGACAGAACGTTCCTCAGTGGTTCAAGCTGCTCCCACTACTGGGGAAGACAAAGCCAGTTTGGGGCCAGAGGTAGCTCAGGTAGGAGCAGACACTTGGCTCTGGGCCCTGTGTTACCAGAACGTTAGCAGGTGCTCCTGGAAGAGTTACGGATGACTGGATCTCTCCTACCAAAGGCTTCTAGTGGAGTTTGCTACCCAGGGTTTGGAGCCACAATGACAGAGAGTGGGAAAAACCATGTGTCCAAGTATCTGCAGATAAGACTCCCAGGGCAGAGTGGGACAGGGCAGGAATGTATCTCAGAAGTGAAACCAGATGTAGTGGGAGAAAGAAAACAAAGGAAAAAATGCAACAAACTAGATCTTCATCTGCACCCATTTAAAGCCAGTAAGCAAGCTTTTCAGTCCCTTTTTTCCAGGACTTTCTGAAGGGGTGGATCTGGCCTAGAAAACCCTCAGCTTACTTGGCTTGCATCTGCATCCCCTGCAATATCCTTTTGCATGCCAGCTAACCCAGGCATGGGTCACGTCTGCCCCAAGGCCGGTCACCCCGAATTCCTTCCCCCTGCTGAGCTGCTGCCCACCCACACAGCTCTGGGACACCTGCTCACCTTATGGACTGAATTTCCGGGCACCTGGCAAGTTCCTCTGCTAGCTTTGTGGCCCCACAGGCACCAATGTGATTTTTCTCCAGACTGTTTTAGAAACAAAAAGAGAGTTTTAAAATGCAAAAGGAAATCAAGAGTGGAAAACAGCTGAAAAAGCGCTGGCTCCTTCTCCTGTCCCAGAAGAGCTGCACTTTCGCACAAGCACAGCAATACCACATGACTTCCATCAGCTTCATCTTTTTGACCATGGCCCTGTTTATGCAAGAAGTGTGTGTGTACTGCTCCCTGTGACTTCCTTCTAGCAACAGGACTCGTAAGCAGATCTCTTGCCCCCAAAGTACACTAACAGATCCCACTGAGCTTGGTACCAAAAAATGCTAGTAAGAACTACTGCTTCAGACAGAACCTTCCTGCTTGTACCTGTAAAACAGCCAGGCTCTACTGTGCAGTTTCCCTGCCCAAGATGAACAAAACTCAGTTCCTGACCCTGTCTGTGACTCAGATGTCTTCCATCTCTCAGCTGTATGAAAATACTACCACCCATTCCAAAGGACCAAGGAAAAGAAAGCTCCACCAACAGTACTTGAGCAGAAGATGACAGTATCTCTCATAGATAAGGGCTGGGCTGTGATGCCACAGCGCCAGTGCTTGAGCTGTCACCACCAACCCCAGCTGCTTGTTGCTCTGCAGCTCCAGCACAGGAGCTGCACCTGAGCTCCCTTATGAGCTCCTGTCGCCCAACACCTACAGTCTGACCACCCCATCCTGGGGAGCCTTGCTGCAGGCTTTCACAAAAGAAACCTCTTGGAGCATGGTGCCCATCTAGACCATCCCAGACACCGAGGAGACAGAAAAGCTTGCAGGAAGCAGCTGACCTGAGGTCATTAGGTGATATGAGTCATGTTTCAGAAATACCAGTTTGTCTTCCCTGACTCAAACAGGAGGCCTTCAAAAACTAGCTTCTGCTTAGATACCTACGCTGCAAATAAAACAAGTGCTTAGATACCTACTACCTTAAATAAAACAAGTGCTACTTCCATGCCTGTGTACCACCCAAGCAAGGCTGGCCCTCTGTGCGTGCAGCAGGCTAAGCAGGAAGTTAAACTGCAGAACCCTGGCTGTCTGTTATTCCTAAGGTATGTCCCCTTTTCAGGAGTGCTGTGATTGGAGGCTCAACAAGAGAAAACAAGTCTTCCTGGGGTTGCCCTCAGGGCTGTACTCACTCTAACATCTTCAGCTTTTCCATCCCCGGGAGAGCACTGGCCAACTCTCCGGCTCCTCCATCTCCAAGGGCGTTCCAAGACAGTCTAGGACAGACAAGGAATCCCAACTGTGAATCAGCTGATAAACACAAGGGGAACAGCAGCAGTGCTGGGATACCACTCCCTCACAGGCTAGCCTGTTTACAAGAGCTTATCACCCCTTATCATGGCAGGTAAACATTCCATGCTTTACCAGCTTAATTTTGGCGAGTTTCCTCAGTTTCAACACATATTTCCATGTATGACGCATATTTCCATGTATGACATACTTTCCTTTCTACTGGCTGAACAGCTATTTCCCCTCTCACATGGAAAACAAACCTAGTGTGGTATCAGTCAATCCTTCACTCTGCTGAAGGATCCCAGGGGCACCCTACACAGTCCTTCCTCTGCCCAAGTATGGGGAATTCTGGAATTTCTGTACAGCATACAGGAGCCAAAACTGAAAGGCAGGACAGGATCCAGCTCAAGAATTGGGACATTCCACCAAACAAGGTCACGGTCATGGCCTGTTGTGGGATTTCATGGGTATCAGCATGCTGCCTGCTATGTCACTCAGCATTCCCAAGGACAGAGCTCCCATGTGTCTCTACTGACATGACAAGACCCCTCCTAACACTACTATTAAAGGAGAATTTTCCCCATCTGTTAGTAATGCAGGATAAGTGACTAACCACACGGTTAACAAGTCTTAGTACCATGCTGCAAGCAACACGTGTACGCACTGAATATTGCTTTACTCATCCCGTAACCCCACCAGACCACTGCCAGAAGTCTCCCGAGTCTAGCAATAAAATCCTGGCTTTGACCTAACGCCCTGAACCCTAAGAGAGCTGTTCTCTCCACACAAATACCTTCTGGAGGAGGGAGAAGAAAGTCTGGTGGGCTTATGACCCATGCATTACTTTATTCAAACCATCCATGAGGACTTGGCAGGAAATAAGAGTAGTGTGACAATCAAGCATCACCCAGCTGGCCACAGCAGAGATGCCCAGAGAGCCTAGGTCTCACAAATCTATATCCTGATCCTCTTCACTTTCAGCTTTCAGTAAGTTGATAGTTATACCAGGAAATTTTTAGCAGTGACTTTAGTCAATTAGTAAATTACTAGTAAATTTATGACTAAAAAGGACTTAGTGGTAAGTATCATTAAGTATTTAGCAGGATTAGCAGTGTACTGCAGTTGAAAACAGGAACAGACAGTAAAACGAGAGTAACCTGTGCACTGAAGGATCTCCCCATCCCTTCCCACACTCACATTATCTCCTCCATGGAAGGGCAGTGTCGGAAGCTGCGAGAAAGGGATTTTGAAGCCTCATCAGTGATTCCACAGAGTTTCAAGCTGAAGCAGTGGGGAGAGAAAAAAAAAAAAAAAAGAGAGGGCACAAACGTGCTGATGTCAGAACCGGTGGGGAATATGGCACCAGCACCGTCTGCTGCGCTCCTGCCCTGGCAATGCTGTACGAAGGAAGGCAGCCACGCTCTGCCCGGCAGCCTTCGGTGCTCTGGTACTCACTCAATCTTCCGGAGGTGTTCAAAGCATGGCAGCCCCTCGGAGAGGGCATGGATGCTTCCTTCCCCAAGGTCATTTTCTGATAAACTGTAAGAGTAATGGAAAAGCTTTGAGTGGATGCAGAAAAAGCAGATGCAGGCAAAGAAAAGCCATCACAGAAATGTAACTGAATTAGCAAGTCAGTAACTAGCACCCAGACTGAGTGAGAACTCCACGCAGCAGGGACAAGCCGGAAGGACACGTGGCAACTCAGGGTCAATTCCCTGCCTGGTAAAATGGGAATGACAACCTTGCTCTAACTCCCAACGTAAGTCTGTTCAGCAGTGAATTGCTCGCAGACAGTAACGTGGGGTTACAGCAGCGGCTACAATGGACAGACCTGCAGCACATCATGTGTCTGGTTTCACATGCAACACCAGTTATACTGGAGTTAATGACTGGTGTGACTGGAGAGGAAGTGACAGTAAGGGAGAGTGGGAAGACGACACTGCCCTCAAAGACTCAGGGGGCAGCAGTAACTGCCTTCCAGCCTTTTCCAGGGTGCGCTGCTCTATCCTCATCTACCAGCAAACACAAGCCATGGCAACACCTTCCCTGCTCTGACATATCTCACACCGAAATTACCAACACCCTGATTCAGCTTGTTATTTAACAATAAACACACAACGAAGAACGGTGGCATGAAGAATGCAGGAAGAAGAGTTAATTCACATCACCTCCATTCTTTCAGTTCCATATTTAGAAATTCTGTCACTCCCCAGCTCACTGCATACAGTAGTTCAAAGGCAGGTGGCTACACGACAGACAAGGCTCAACATCTGAAGCGATCTAAGCTGCCCCGCAGGCAGTGCACTGCACTGACCTTCAGAGTGTCTCCTCTCATCCTGCAAAAAGTGGCCAGGATGGGTGGAGGGATTTCTCTCTGCTGAGTCACCCTGAACACAGCAAGGGCCTATGTGACAGCCTCAGGCCTGTGAGCTGAAACGATTCCCACCTGCAGTGCAATACTACTCTATACATCTGGCCCTATCGCAAGGGAACCTGCCACGGCCTACCTTATCTCTTCCAGCAGCACACATGTCACCAGGGCTCTGGCCAGCTCCTTCCCTCCCACTGGCCCAATGTTGTTGTTCTGTAAGCTAACAGAAAAAACAAGTATTTGAGGATCAATTTAGAGTAAAGCTGTAACAAAAGTGCCAAAAAGTTAACTGCTACATCTTTTAAATCAGCGCCCAGCGCTGATAATAACCTGGGATTCTTGTGGAATAGTCTCAATAAGGGGCCTGGAAAACAGGGAGGTAACCGCAGGGGCCAGCAATATGGCTAGCACACAGCTCCTGTTGCATTCAGCAACGCTTAGACCTAAGGATGTGGAAGTTCAGTGGATCTGCCCGTGCTCACAAAGGAGCACAGTCAGCCAGTCCTTGAAAAAGCAGGAGTCGGCTTCCAGCTCTGTGCACATGGGGTTGGTTTGAGAAGAGTAAGGAATGGCCTTAAGAACAGAGCAGGTGAGAAATCTCATGTCTCCAGATTTTCCAATACCTTTCCAGTGAAGATAAGCACCTACCCAGAGGAGTAGTACCCAAAGTCTCCCACCACTCAGATTCCTTTTCCAAGCTATCTTTTGACAATACCTTAGGGACAGGCTGGAAGAGACACCACTAGGCTAACTGAGCCCAGGGAGCTCTTCTAGCCCACCAACTCCTTGCTTTGCTACTGTGAAACAGTATGAGAAAGTCCTATGTGTTAGAGCCCTGTAAAGACTCTCATAAAAAGTTTAAAAATATAATACCACTGACTTCAGGGGGAAAAAATCACCCAAAGGTGCCTGCACTAAACAGTGAAGGACCTCAAAAGGTGCTCATGTTCTGCTTACGTTCTACCAGAATGAGAGGACAGCCAAAGGCACTGGAAGCTAACATACTCAAAACCGATTTTAAGGGTTATTTTACTGTATATACAATGCCTGGTTCATCCCTAAAGTTGATGCTGCAAGAGACTATGCAAGGAGACGGTGTGACTTGATGCAGCAGATGAGGGTTTCTCAATCCTGAGACACCTAATGTCTAAACAAGAGACCAGTGCACCAGAGTCTATGCATCTTCCCATGCCTTCTTACAACCACCCCACATATTCCCAGGATGTCCAGCTCTCCCAGGGCAGAGGCTGACACTTACTGCAGGATCTTCAGGTTGGTCATGTGAGGCAGACAGTGGGCAAGTTTCACTGCTGTCCTGTCTCCAAAAATATTCCTTGATAGTCTGGAAGAAGCAAAACTGAAATGTTACTGGCAGTGAACTACAGAGCCTCGTTCCTCACCCGTGTGTCACCCACACGTATCTGTGACCCCCATTCCTCACCCATCTGTGCATGGGACTGAGCTGAAAGCAGCTAATGTCCATGATTCAAAGGACACTGAGGGTGAGAGGAAAGAACAACGAGGTTTTGTAATCCTGCAGCAGAAGTAAAACTGACTTGCCCTTCTCAGGAGTGCACTTGACTCCCTTTCTGACTAACTTGTCCTGAGCTGGAACGAGACCGAAATTGTACTTTTTAATACGTGCCCTCAGACCAGGACACTGAAATCTGATGGTTACACGAACAGCACCAGCCTTTTAACTGTAACTTTTTCACATTTGTTCTTTTTAAAATGTTATTTATTTAATATGGCAGGGCACATATATTCTATAAACCGGTCTGGAATGGAACGATTGATAAAACATCTGGCTGAGTAAAGTCTCTCTCATCTTCCCTCCATTTTTGCAGCCATACAGATTAATGCTGATTTCTCAGGCAACACAGGCCCTGCAGAGCCCATACACCTGTGACACTGCCCATTAAACTGCAGACTCAGCTCCTCCCCAAACCTCCCACATCCAGCACCACACATTCCAGTCGCATGTAGTCCTGAGTTTTTACCCTGCGCTCGTAAGAATCAGTGGTTAAACTGATCTTGGCTTTACTGGAACCATACTGGATTTGGTTTCTATGCCATGATTTTTGCTCAGCTTCCTGAAGGGACATTGGAAATTACACACTTACAGTAACTCCTCCATGCACTTGCAATAGGCCAGAGCTTCCATCAGCTTTTCCCCTCCAGCAGGACTAGGACTGTTCCCTGAAAGGCTAAAATAAGCAAGACAGACTCTCAGGAACAGGAACCAGAACATACCAGCCTAAGATATTTTACTGTGTGCCTGGTGTGATGGAAGACTTGGGTCACTGCAATGATGGGCTACACAGGGCTGCAGCGGTGTGTCCAGAGACACAGGACTCTGGAAAAATGGCCTGGAGATGTGTAGTGGTTTTGTCAAGTTCTGAGTCACTCCTGCCCCTGCAGGTACTAGGGGGAAGGAGCAGTTTTCTCTCTCCCAGACAGAACTGGGAATTTCCTTTTCTTCAAGTAATTTCCAGATTTTTGATTTTTAAAAAAATTACAAGGCATACCCCAGAGCTGATCTGAACAGCCTGGATGCTATAATTTCTGTTCTCTTGGAGGAGGAACAGTCTGAATCCATGTCTCTCAGACAGCCTTGTCTAGAGACTGTGTCCTCACTCTGACAAATCCTCAATTTCACCTCTATTTCCACTAGCAAAAGCAAGCAGCGTAGCAACGCTGGGGGCCACCACACTGGGAACCCTACACAGCCCAAGGAAAGGTGCTGCGTGGATAGGAGACTCGTAAGATTTCCCCACAAGCTTCCATGATGCGCTTTCCAGGACACGAGTGAGCCAGGAATCTCTCGCTGGCAAAGGCCTCTCTCTCTGGGGGTGACAGCACGAGGACATGGCTATAACCTCCACTTTCAGAGAGTCCCTGCACTGCCAGAGAAAGTCATTTCCAGTCCCAGCTGCACATGGGGAGGACAGGAGAGGAAACACCTTCCAGCGGCTTGGTAGATTTTGCACCAGGTCTTCAGTGATAATGAAAATTCTGGAAGGTGGAACATTGTAAAAATACAAGTGGCACAGGGCTTCCCACCCAGGCTTAACCGAAATCATCCCCAGGAACAAAACAAAGGGACTCACTCGATTCTCTTCAGGTTTTGCATTTCCAGCAGGACAGCAGCTAGACTGATCAGGCCCGGATCTCCAATCCTGTTGTGGCTTAAACTTTAAAGAAGAGAAGAAAGGCTGTGTTATAAAGGAAAAGGCTAAGCGTCAGGCAGAGTATGAGACACTAAATGAGATCTCACGTCTGCTGGCTGACACCTCTGACCTTGGCAGCAGAATCAAAAGAGCTGCTTGTCTCAACTATCTCATGAAAGACTAATAGCTGTTAATGAGGCATTAAAAATAGTTGCAGAGAGCAGACAGAACACCACTGGATCTTGCTGATGGGTGGGAAATTACTTCAGCCAGAATACCAAGCCAGGCAACAGCTGGTTATTATTTTCCAAATGACTACAGTGGAGAATGGACAGAATCTGGCTAGAGAGAGAGGAGAAAAGCAGAGCCTGGGGTTGGATCCAGATTCAGATCTTTTCAGAGCGGGTAAGTGCTGGGTCCAAGGCTCCCCCTGGAGAGAAGGAGGATCCCAGGGATTCCAGAGAATACTTAAATCTAGAGGCTGATCCATTTTCTATGTGACTGTAGCAGAGTGGGGTCAGACCAAATTCTCATATTCTGAGCATCAAGCTCCGATTCCCTCTAGCCCAAGGCACCTCTCACACAAGCATTTTGCAACCTCCCTGCTTTTGTTACAACATCCCCACACCTGGGCTCTCCAAATGTTGGCACTAGTGGCCAACTCTCTGCCGATGAGACACTGCAAGAAAGGAGACACTTACTTGATTTCTTCCACGTAGCGCATATTCCTCAAGGCTTCTGCGAGTCTGGAGCAGCCATCATTACCAATACTGCCGTGGTTCAAGCTGGAAACAACATCCCCAGGACATTAGGCTCCATTATTCTGTACCACAAGCCAGGCCGGAGGCGAGCTGCCGTATCATACTTACATAAGCCTTTTCAGAGAGGGCATTTCACGAAGTCCCAGCACAAGCTTAGGAATGGCAGTGCCGCCGAGTTTCATGTAGCCCAGGCTAAAAGATGAAATAAGACAGAACAACTAACTGCTCGCAGGCAGTTGTGCGAGCACTCAGAGCAGAGGAGGGCAGAACACAGAGTGTATTCCGGTCCCGGTGAATAGTTTTCAGTTTTGTCCGGTAGAATTGCATTAGAGAACATGTTTGGAACCTGATAAAATACCAGTTGAATCCCAAACCTCTGGCACAAGAACCCAGCCCCTCATGGAGCAAGATGCCACAGTGACCACCAAAGCAAAGTTCTTCAGACAGTGACACACGCAGTCTAGTGGCACTTCAGAAGGGTGCATGGACAAGCCATGTCTGTGTGCAGGCCACCAGATCATCCTCCAGGAGCGAAATGCTGGCACTGGGATTGCTGCACGGGAAACACTCCCAGCTGGGACAAGATCCATGCAAAAAAATGCTACCAAAACACTTAATTTTTCCACTGGACATTCCAGGCCACAGACCACTGATCTCTGTCACTCATTGTCACTAGATGATCCTGAAGTTCCCTTCCAACTCAAACAATTCTATGAAGCACTCCAGCCATCAGGAAAACTGTACCTGTCCGCAGTACAGGCAGAAGAGAGGCCGCAGTTTAACTAAAGCTTCTAGAAAGACCTGGAAGGCTCTGAACAAGCTGGAAACACCACACTTACTTCAGCTCTTCAATGGCCTGGCAATTCTGCAGCTCCTTGATCAAGTAATCAATTCCAGTTGGTATAATACTGCTAGAGGTCAGCCTGGAAAACAGCAAGGATCAAATAAGGTCAGGTCTCAGCACACTGTGAAAGAGGAGTTCACTTCACTGACAGGCAAGCTGCCCCACCCCAAACCCCAGCCAGCACAGTCATCAGGGACCAGTAAGTTTGGAGAGATTTCTACACCTCCTGTGTACAGGACTATGAGGAATAAGTACTTCAGGGATGTTGACATGATGTACATGGACCAAAGAGCAGTGTCTCTGCCTGGGCCAACCAACCCCCAGCACTGCACTGGGCAGAGCCACCCCTGACAAGCCTCTCGCTTACAGGCAGCTGAAGAGGGCTGTAAAAAGGCCCGAATGCTATTCTACCAGAAACAGCTCTTTTACACAGGAGGGTGCAATAAACTCACAGTGTAAACAAGAGCCAAGATCTCGGTCTCAAATTGCTTTCACTTCAGAAAAGGGGAGAGGCGAAAAACCTCAAGACATGCACATGGTGCCCCTATAATCCCCTTCAGTGCGGACTGCAGACTGTGGCAGAGTCTGCAACCCGGACATGGCGCCCGAGAGATCACAGAGCTCACGGCCATATTCCAGACAAAAAGTGTTTCAGGGAGGATCAGGGTGAGGCACAGGGCTGAGCAAACAAAGATGTGGAAAAGACCACAGCTGGGGACATACCCAAACTTCTTCAGCTCTGGAAGAGGTAGCAAAATCCTGACTAGCATTTCGGCTTCATCACTGTGGAGCTCAACGTGAGACCATCTGCAGGAACAGAACACACCTCGGCTACATCCACTGACAACGGAAGGTCTGTACCAAGCCCCCCAACTAAAGCACACCGGTGCTGGGACACGGAAGAAGCGTCACGATGCTGATACTTGGCAAGGTCCCACGGGCACTCTCAGCCACAGTAAGAGAGTACAGGTTATCTGGGCACAGGGGACAGATTTAGATGCCTTCAAAGGATTCCCCAGGAACCCACTAGATCTATGGGTCTTTTCTATTTTCCATCATAACACTAAGTAGGGGACCCAGAGGGCAGGGACTGGGACCTTGCAGTGGCCTCTCCCCTGCTGTGCTGTGTGCTCTCCTGCACACACAAGGACAAACCACTCCCTTCCCAAAAAAAATCCTCTACAACGCCTGGGAAATCACCTCAATTCCTGAAGCTGGGTACATTTTTCACAAACCCTTTGGTAGAAGCAAGCACGCTTGATTTCTGGCTTGTACAGGCTTGATCTGTAGGACACAAACACACAACACAACTGTCAGGCATGATCAGCAGCCGCCCACTGCAGCGTCTGGTGCCCCTCAGGGCCGAGCTTAGGAACAGATCAGAGCTTTTCAAGTGCACCCCCTGGGCTCTCCTGCTATGTCCCATCAACACCACAGTCCAGTGCAGAGAAACACAGCCCTTCCCCAATGGCACAAGGCAACAACTACCACCTTCTTCAGCTACACAAAGGGAAAAAGACCCTAATGCTGTTCTCTCTCTCCGCATTCATGCGGAAGCCAGCAAGTGTTAAGAGTCCTCAAAGCACTCTTGTCTCCTGAGTGCTCCTCGTCCTGCAGGAAGGCATTTTTACCTCAAGCATGCCCAGTATGGGCCTGAAGAAGGGTAGTCTGAAAGACACATGCATGTCCTAAGGTTCCTTCTACATGTGTGGCCCAGAGGCACTCTGAGACTGAACTCATGGCGACCAGAGCCTCAGTCACTCTGAAGGTATTCTTCATCCCATGTGTTTCAGAACAAGCAGAATGAAAGGACAAATAACCACTTTCTCACCTGCTAATGACTGATCCCACTTTCTCCAGGCACTGTGGGAACCTTAAGCCTAATTGGAAGAGGGATTTATCTTTACATATCCTGGAAAAATAGAGATTAGAGAACATCATAAACCTATGAATTCTTCAGGGAGAAACTGCTATTTTCCAGAAGAAGAATCAGGAGTGGATGGCACAGAACTACGCTGGTGCGTGAATGCTACCCACACACCTTTGAAGAGGTTTACAATACTTGAACTCGTTCCAAAGCCAGCCTCTAATCCTAAATGAGCCCAGCCAGGGGCAGCAGATGTTGCTTCCTACGGCCCTGTCTTGTGACTGGATTCTCTGGTGTTCAGTACAGCATAAGTTCAGTCAGAATTTTTTTCTGAGACGGGGAGAACACCCCTCTCCTGTATGAATTCTCTGTGCCTAAGACAGGCTAAACACCTGGGCATCCTTTCTCCCAAGGGAGACCAGGAACAAGGTCCACTAAACCTTCTAAGGTGTGCAACCACAAACCTTCCATGCACTTCTACCTGCCAGACAAACTCCAAGTGGGCTAATGACTTAAAAATGCACTGGAGACAGAAGAGAGAACAAAAGAACAAGTAAAGTGCTGGCTTCAATCCCATTTCCTTAAAAGTATCAGGCTAAAAGGAAATGTCTTGAAGACATCACATCTGGAAGAGCTACTTACGTGATCTCAGTAATGTTTCCACAGGCCTGGACAGCTAGCTCAAGAAGGTTTGTGACACTTTCTTTACATACCCATGGCTCTTCTATGCTACAAAGCAGAACACAGGCAGGCCTGCTTTACTCACACGCACAGATCCATCTCCACCTCTGTCAGCTCAGTGCTCAGCACTCTAATACACATGGAAAAGCAGCTTTGCTCATCAGACTAGTGTCTACATAGGCAACAGCGTGCACACTGGGAACAAACAGCAGCAGACCAGCTTCCCTGCAGAGAAGGACACAAACGTCAACTTCCCAGCAAGGAGAGGAAGCCGGGCCCTTGCGCTCTAATGCAACACGTTTTTGGAGAAGTGAAGAATTCATTACCTGGGTGAACTGCAGGATGCTCTGGTGAGGCCTACTTAAGGACACAGTAGGAATATGTTCACCAGAATCAGCAACCTTCTTAGTAAGGCAGGTAGAGGTCTAGAGGCAGCACAGTTTATGGCTGCAGCTTTAATATGATGCTTAGCGTGAATCAAGGAGATTAAGAGAAAATATCACTTAAGAGTCACCCGTGGGAATTTCTCGGGCCAGTGCTACCTATCTTTGGAAGAAGCACAGTTCACCTTCACTCTTTTTGAAAGATCTTAGATGACCAGACAAGGCCCAGATCATTATCTGAAACAGCACAGTGACACAGTACCTGATTTTCAGAGGACCCTGATTTTTCCTCAGTGAATGCAAAAGTCTCTCTGCAGCTTGGACTGTCACGTTATTATTTGAGGATCTAGAAGCAAAGGTCATTGTAAGGAACAGCTTACAAACCAGCCCAGCCAAATGGGTCCAAGCAGCCATTAACTCACGTGTACTCTGTCAGACCAGTGCACTTTTCCAGGAGCAAGCACAACTTTTCCAAGTGCTCTGGCTGAAAATCGCACTCTGCAAGTCTGGAAGGATGCAAAAAAGAACAGCCTTAGTTCCTTCCAAACAGTCCAGGCTTTCTGATGCAGAAATCTCAGCATCACCACCTTTCCCCACAGAGAAAGAAGGATGGCACCAAAACCTTAACTGCCTTGCAGGCCTTCCAAGAAAGATTATGGCAACACTTCAAAAGCACCTGCTGATATGTTCTGATCAGCATATGGGTATGCTAACGGCGCAGCTCTTTGCGGCACCCTGCCTTGTGACGGGGACTGTAGGCACACCTACAGGCTCCTGAGGCGAGGAATGGTCATGGGGGGAAGCAGTGAGAGAAAGGGATGTGGGATTCTCTGTGACGTGAGCAAGCTCTTCTCAGAAAGTGAATCAAAGGAAACCTATCATCTACTAGTGCAAAGAATCACTGTGCCAGGAGCTAGGGGGTACAAGAGGTTTTTTCTGCCTTGTCCCTAGAAAAAGGACACCACCTTTGTCAAAGAAATCACCAAAAAGAAAATCTGTACTGTTACCTCAAAATCTTTCTCAGGTCATCTCTGCTTGTCAACTTGATGATTAAAGTTGCTTTAGAGCACAAACTGCACAGAGAAGACACGTGACTGTAAGAAAATGACTATTTTCTCCGGTGGTCACAATTTAACAATACATCAAACTGCACAAAGCAAGAGAGCGCAGCAGTGACAGAGGCCCAGCTCACCTCCCCCTACAATAAACCAGCCAGGGAGATGCTTCAATAAGGTTTCACTAATGTTAAACTGGCATAAGGCAGAACTGGTGTTCAAGGAAGCAATCCTGACCTGCCCTGCTTTTGTCTGCCTCCTGTTCCTGTGCTCTTCCAAGATCTGAGGAGAGCTAAAACTGGAGACTGATCTGCTTTAAACTAGCGCAGCCAAAAGATTCAGCACCCACATTTAATTGCAAGAATGAACTGACGTGACCCTGGTTAAATTTGGTTCATAACAGACCAACTGCTCTACATGAACATAAACATTGATAAGGGCAGATCTGCAGCATGGCCCAGCCTATGACTTGAATCCGTGAGAAAAAGCCGTTCCTGCCAGTGCAACAAGCCCACAACCCAGGGGCTGTTTATGCCAGGGAGGAAAGGAGATAAAGACACAAATCAAAGAACATTGGAAACTGCTTTCAACAGATGCCCTCCGAAATCTCTACACACTGTAGTGAATTAGGTACCACATTTTTAGAGAGCAAATGCTGACTCCTGCCCTGAAGAGGTTCATTTATAGACACATACAAGACAACAACCAGTACAGCTGAATGCCTGTGTCTTTATACACACAAATGACTTCACCCTGTGGAATAACAGTTCTGCTAGCTTCCTCCTTGGCAACTATGTTCAGCCAGTAGAAGCAGACATAAACAAAAGTTTTGCATGCATGTACACAAAAAGGTAGTGGACAACGTGGCCCTCATCATCTGAAGATCACAAATTTTACAGTAATTAAAAGGCAAACATGCAGGGAAGAATGGGAAATTAGTGAGGGGAAACACCCACCTGACTTGAACTTCAGTGGTATTCCCAGATGTAGCAAAGGCATTTATGAGATGCAGAACTCCATCCTGAGAAATCCTGTTATGGCTGAGACTACACAGAGCAAAAGGAAGGTTTTTCAGGTGTCAAGAATCAGGGCTGTCCCTAGGCTTCTCAGCCACAGAAGTGAAATTCAAGTTGGCACCGAAGGCAGTTTGTGGGGTGCTGGTGCCCTTCAGCTACACTAAATGCACCAAACCCCTCTGAATCACAGCACTTTTGTCTTGGGTGACAGAGCCAACTTCCAGCTTGCCTCTTGAACTACAGAGGCAGCCGACAGCTGGAGCAGTTGCTGCCCCATGAGAAAGGGAAGGGAAGAGGCCCATGCAGGGCATGGCTAAGTTCACAGTATCCATGTGCCTTGAGCTATTCAAAGAGGACAGTGTACACAAGAAAGTGATGAACTCAGCTTCTGTCCCATTACCCCACCCTGGGCCTTGTTATCTCCTGCTGACAGTAATAGGACTTTTGCTTAGTTCACAGGTTTGGGATCAGGCCCTGAGTCAGCCTGGCCTGGAGGTCTTGAGTTGTGCTCGTGGCTCACTCAGACCTTAGCTCCTAAGGCAGGAGTGGGCAAGAAGCCTGACAACCAGCTTCAGAAGGGCTCGTGTGAACACCTCAGCGTCACACTGCATCTTCTTACTTGAGGGAACAGGTAACGGCCACTCGACGCAAGTGATCCAAGAGGCACTGAAGGCCTTCATCTCCCAGCTGATTCCTGGAGAGGCTGAAAGGCAGAAGAACAAGGTGGCCAACCAAAACTCACCCTTTTAAGCAGCAATGCTCCTTTAAAAAAAGGAAAAAGCCAAACCCCCTGGACTCAAATCCCAGCTCAGCCATTAAAGATCTCAAAGAAACTTTGCCCTATAAAACTACACCTTGTGCAAGGTCCAGAGAAGGCTCAGATGAAGAGCTCTGAACACAAGGTCGGGGCAGAGCTCGGGTGAAGCAACAAATGCCTCAAAACAGCCACAGAGTGAAAATCCCAAGGCAGTTGTCCTACCAGCTCGAGCCCTCTTAAAATATATATAAAGGATCTGTATGATTACTAATCAATTTTGTTTCTAAGCAGTTTGAGCAAGCACACATGTGCACGCAGACAGGCTGGCAAACCCCAGGCAAGGCTGAACCAGCCAACCCAGCTCTCCCCCAGTGACTCCTGTTCAAGGTCAGTGTAACAACCCAAGCCCAACTTACTCGATTTCGGCCGGCCAGCCGTGCTGCTCCAGGACCCTGCAGAGCTCATCTACCTGCCCTCGACCGATGGCACAGTCCGTCAGCCTGCATACAAGATGGCAAGAGAGCTCAAGCATGGCCCAGACACACTGGTGCTCGTACGGAGATTATCACACAGAATTTGAGGCACATGTTTGGGAAATGCAGTGGCTACAGCTCAATTCAATTGCTTGTGCAGCAGAACTTGCTGGTCCAGTTGCCACTCAAGAAAGTAGTCCTGCTGCCACTCAAAGGCATGGGTCTCTGCCATCCCAATGCATCTCAGATGGTACTGAGCTGCACTTAGGCAGCCAAACTGAGCCCCAAAGCTTCAGCTATTAGCCCAAGCTGCTTGACTAACCAGCCCATGATTTCTTCATACAAGAGGAGATTTGGCTAGCTGCATTAGTGTTTCAAACCTAATCAAAACACGTGAATTATTATGGGGTGTCTTATGCCAGTACCTGCAGGATGTCTTTTGGCTTCGCGTGCTTGCTCCTAAATGCAAAAAAGCATCTTCACTTGACCTGAAGCAAACATAAAAGACAGTCCTTCAGCAATGCTCTTCAAAGATGACAACCTGCATAGTCTCTTTAAAGCAGAGCTGCTGAGCTCCAAATATTCCCAGTGTCTTACCGGACTTCCACCACTCTGATCCGCTCACAGAGGTTGAAGGAGTTGACAAGCAAGACTGTGCAATGTGGGGAAAATGTGTTATCTCTAATGCTGAAAAGGAGAGGAAAGAAATCAGCTCCCAAGAAAAAAGGTTCTGATACACATGGTCCAGTTTTGCCATTGTTTAACTAGATCCACCCCATTTAACTCAAGAGCAGTAAGCAAGGATCTGAAGGTTTGAGCACTGGCACTCAGCGTTCCTCCAACTAAAGGAGCATCTCCTTTAATCTCCTTTGACTAAAACGTGAGCACAGACCAAGGGGTTACCCTGAACGACAACTCTTCAGGGCTACTGGACTAGAAACACCCCAGCCTGGAAGCAACCTCCTGAGTGAGCAAATTCAGTCTGTTGAGACGCTGCAGCTCCTCAACGCTACGTCTTGCAAATGATGGCCAACCTCCTCCTGGGCTTTATGCCCACATGGCGGGAGGGCCTGACCCCTGACAGCACCGCCTTAGCCTAAATCCCAGCCTAAGTGGCTGCTACGCTGCCAGGAAACACTTTTGATGTCGAGTGGGGCAGGATGCCAGATCCCTGCAGGGACAGGGCTCTGAAATGCTGAGCACACACGGGTGTTCTGCTGTTACCCTGCATCAACCAACAAGTCCTACATCCGTTATGGATGTAAGAAATCATGTTCCAAGGGACCTGCTATGTGAGGATTATCTGGATGCTGTGCCTAGGGTGGGTGTTTCTCCTTTTGTTCCCTCCACATATATCATTAAAGAAAGTTCAGTGCTGCTTTGGTTCTAGAAACAAGACAGGGTGTGAAAGAGTTTCTGCATTTTCTTTGCCCAGCTTGTTAATTGACAGTTACTGATTAATGCTCCTAAGAGACGTTGTGGTATTACCACTTCCCAAACCCATGTTTCACGGCAGCAATCAAAGCAGGGACCCCCAAACGTTACCTCAGCAGTGTCAGATGACAGAAGTATGGCAGAAAGCTCAGTAATCTCTCAATGCTCTGGTCACTCAATGAATTTCCAGACAGACTGGAAAGAAACAAATTCCAAGAGAAACCGGGACAATCTGTAAGTATTTCTGGAAAATCTACATGGACATACACACACGTGCATGGCGGTGTTATGGGCAAGCTCTGAAAAAGGACATGTCCAGAAATGCCCTGAAAGTTAGGTGAGATTTAGTCCCTACAGGCTGATCCCTGTAAGTGTTCCCCTACATCCTACAGCCAATTCACATCCCAGTTTTAACAGTCTTACCCCTCCATTACTGTAAGTCTATAAAATGATGCTACCGATGTACTTCCTGCACGCAATAACAGTATTATGTTATTTTGATTTATCATTACTCTGTTTCTGTTCTGAGCAGTATTCTTCTCATTTTCTTAGTGCTCAGATCCCATCTGGAGTGAGCAGCAATTCAGGAGTTTGGTTTATGGCTTAGCAGGCCAAGTGCTCTTGCTCTGGCTATACTGCAAGCCAGGGTCTCAAGGAGCAGATGACAATACTTGGGTATAGCCGCATGCTTGAGGAAGACTCTGAGAACACACGTGTTCTGGGATGTTTACACGCAGAGGTGGTACTTAGGAGAGGTCAAACTCTGAGACAGAGAGGACAGTAGAAGGTGTGGGTTTGTCTAAGCATCTGGGTGAAGTTCTGTGGGGATTTTAGGAAGCTGGGGTGAGAGGAGAGCTGATTTACACTAGCTGAACACTGATTCTGTATCTGCAGGTTGGGGAGACAGAGAGATGGACAGGCAGGGTTGCTGAGTGCACAACACTTACTCAATTTCTGTCAGCTGGGGACACTGAGCCAGTACCTGGCACAGCCTGGTCACATCCTCTGGACCCACTCTGCAGTCCCTGAGACTGAAGCAAACAAAGCACTCAGGAGCTAAACACTTCCCATCACCACGGTATGGCAACATCCCCTCCATATCCCAGAGCCACACATCATAGGACAAGGCCCGTAGCAACCTCCTCACTTCCACTACATTTATTTGGCTACCCACAATCTAGGACTGAGAAGTCAAAATCTGTGACAATCAGATGATTTCACCAGCTCTGAGCTGATTCCAGAGAGCCAGTCCACCAAAACACCTTGTCATTTTGAGTGTTGCCTCCCCAGAGCCACGTCATTGGTACTTAAATAATCTCATAAGACTGGACAGCATCTTTCCCTGTTCAGCACTGTCTCAGCTCTCCCAGAGCAAGGCTGGGAATGGTGCCTCCTGTGTCCTTCTCCAAGAACGAAATCACAGAAACCTCCCTGGGAGACAAACTGGCAGGTTTCCATGGGACAAATGTAGTAGCAGCCAGATCTGTATCTCATTATATATGGGCAGAAGCTTCTTCTGCAGGAAAGCAAGACAACTCCCTCCAGCCTAGCCAAGCAAAAGATGCACTATTGATTTTCCCATTTATGCCTGTAACAGTGGACACCCCAAGTCTATCCCAAGAGGGTGTATTATTCACCCAGCCACCCTCTGGCACATCAGTGTCTCCCTCTAGTGACCACAAAGTACAAATACCTGCTGGCCTGGGTTCATACCCCATCTCTTTAAGGCTTTGCCAAATTACACCAGCAATGGTGGCTTCTCCATTGTAACCAAGTGTTATTTTGGGGGACTGGCCTCCCTGACCAGTTTCAGCAGGGAATAGAATGGAAAAGGGAGATATTAAAGATGCACCTTTTCCAGAGGTGTCTCATGTGGAATCAGTCATGACAGGATACAAGCAGAGGAAAGAAATGTCTGCTTTCCAACAGAGCTGAGTGCGCCCCTGAAGGCAGGCAGGGCACAAGGCAGCTCTCTGAGGAGACTGCAGCTGGAGGGATGGGTCTATTCCACACATTACGCTACGGAGAGAGAACCCCTACTCTCCCGGGTGACAAAAGGAAGCTAGAGCTGCCATACCGAAAGAATCGTCCTTTTCCTACGTGCTTGGGATGCTCCAGGAAACTACTTCTCCATCTGCTGATACTTCTGTCCCTGAGGAAAGAACAGTTTGCCCCATCAGTTGTGCTGCTGATGTTGTCATACACTTCACCCTGCTTCCAACCACCCTGACTGGAGTTGGCAGTCAAATGGCTCTTCAGCTGGCACACCTCAGGCACTCACATGACCATTTATTTAAGATTTCGTAAGGAGGAGTTTGAAAGGCTTAGACAGATGAGCGGGTGTGATTCTACCTGATTTCTTCCCGGAAGGTTAGATGAACCACCTGCATGTGTCCTAAGCTGTAAGCAGAAAACAAAGATAATTAGGACTGTGTTTGAAGACTCATGCTCCTGCAGCATTCCTCAAAAACCACAGCTTGAGGTTCTAAATAGCAAAAAAATAGAAGTACTCCTAGTCATACCTGAGGTCCATTGTTTTAACGTGTTCCAATGTGGATAAGGACTGAGCTAAGAAAAACACAGAGTTCAGGGAGATCTGGTTGCCATTAAGCCTACAGGAAGAAGAGATGAAATTAACTGTTGCAAGCAAAACCTACTAGCAATTTACACTGCATCACCCAATAACAGTGATGCCTGGCTAACACTCTCAGAGACTGCTTCTTTGTCACCTTCTGCCTGTGTTTCCAATTACAGTTCTGCAAACAAAACTCACTCCAGTATTTTTAAAATTCGTCCCTTGCTTTTAGAGTCCAGAGAATCAGGGAATAATTGAGGCTGGAATGGACCTCTGGAGATGATCTAGTCCAACTCTCTCGTTCAGAGGAGGGTAAGACCAGAGCAGACTGGGTTTTGAATATCTTCAAAGACGGAGAATCCACAATCTCTCTGGGAAACCTGTTCTAGGGATTGACCATCCTCACTGCACAGGTTTCTTCTTATAATTAAATGGAATTCCTTGTACTGCAAGACACCGATGCAAGGCAAAACCAATTCTTTGGCTGTAAGTGCAGTTGTGACAATACAACACCCACATTAACTAAGATCGTGCTCAGGTCTATTAGGCCTACCACAGTATCTGGTGTCACTGTGGGCAGTGTGCTTGATGCTGGGAAAAAAAACCCAGAGAAGTAACAGCAGTGTGTTTCATTGCACTGATGTGAAGAGAAGCTGCAGACTGCCAGTAATTGGAACAGTCTTGGCTTGAGAACAGTTCAATTATCAAACAGGAACAATAAATATCCCTCTCATTCAAGCAGAATGGTGCTATACTCCTTAAGTTGCAGTCCTGTACAGTGCTCTTGCAATGACAGTGCCAGGTAAAATACTCAGACAAACATAAGCCACAATTGTGGCCGAATTCAGACTCCTCTGCTGAAGCTGGAGCTCCCCAGTGTTTATCTTCCAAAGGTGCCCATCCCAGGAGAGGAAGGACTGTTCTCCCTACTGATGAGGGACCAGGAGAGAAAAACTTCAGTGGTCCACTAAAGATCTCAGCGTGTTTTAGAAACCAGGTGCCACACTTGCACACAAGAACTTCTGTCTCTTTCATGGAAAGCTGAGTACACAGGCACTGATCACAATCAAGTGGCATCAGTCTGTTCTGGACTAGAGTTGGAGACAGACCAGATAGCAGAGCGGATTTGTGCTCAATAGACACAGAATATAATTTCACCTGATCCTAAAGAGCCCTTCCCAAATGTGGACTGTGCTTCCACAATCAATACTCCCACAAAAACCCATCCAGGAGTAAGGAAAAATAAGATCTACTCACTTGAGAGAACTTAACATTTTCAAATTCGGGAGGCACTGAAACAGCTGCAGAAGTCCCTCGTCTCCCAGATAATTATTTGATAGGCTAGGATTTAAAGAAAGGCATTCAATATTCACAGAAAACCAAACACAAACAAACAACAGGCACAATCAGCTCTTAGTAACAAGATGTGGTGGTGGTGAACAGGGGCATCCTAATCCATACAACACTTACGCTGCCCCTCTCCACTGACAACTAAAGCCTATGGAGTCTGGAATTAGCCAACAGAAGACAGCCAGAAACCTAACTCCAGGATCAGCCTTTTCTTGTCCACCAAGTGACCCTCTGGACTGACAATGCTTTTTAATGCAGTTACCAGGGACCAGAAGCCCACAACTCTGAGAAATAGCCAACATGGACAGGCCCAACAGAGAGCCATGGGTTAGTCCTGGAGAAGCATATTAGAGTCTAAGGGTTAAAATGGGCTATGGCCCATGTGAGTTCAAGGGACATAACTGCTTAAGAGCAGCAAAGGCTAAAAATCTCTTCCACAGGCTGCCAGGCCTAAGGGAACCCTCAGGTGGTGGTACATGCTTGTGCTGGTCCTTGTTCTGTCCTCAAAACCTAGGCCTGGGGAAGGAAGGGGGGGGTGTTGGCAAACAGGATGACTCCCCACCTCAGCACTAACAGAAGAAAGTGCTTTGGTGCTGAAGGTCCTTGTACATCGTATGTGGGATCACCAGCAAAAACCTAGGCTGCCATCCTTGTTTTAGGTGGGATTCTTCATGCCCTGCAGCTTTGCTCCCAAAAGGCCCAAAGGCAAAAGTGACAGGGCAAGGTTTTACCGTGTTTGTAATACCTGAAGTCAAGCTCAGTGATCAAAGAGCCCCTTTCTAGATTTGCATCCTGCAACCTTTGCCCTAAGAGAGCCCTAGAACTGTATGTCTCCTTGGCAAAGGATATTAGTCCATGTCTATGCCTTTCATCTCTACCACATCCTCCGTACAACACTGCAGAACAAACAAGCGGCATTTTCTCAGTATCCCAAAGAGCTGTAGATAAAGACCACAGGAGTTTTAAGGACTCACTCCAGCTCAGAGATCCTGCTACATTCCTTCAGGACTGCACACAGTTTCTCCAGGTCGCCGGCTTGAAAATAACTGTCTGTCAGTCTAGAGGGAACAAGAGATCAATCGTCCAGGTCTACAGGATTGCAAACAAGATTGTAAACTTCACTCCAGAAAACCGGAGAATAAGTGTGGAGATAATAGTGAAATAAACAATCCCCTTGCAGTACCTTGCTTTTGTCTGCACCAACTGATAATGTGGACTTTCAACTTGTCCGAAAACAGAGAATAAAGAGACAAGGTAAAGTTGTGGTGCAACAAAGAACCAGGTCCCCAAGTCCTGGTTAGAAGGCTTTATGCACAACTTCTTCCCTCACTGCAGCCTACAAACCAGACAGGCGCACTCTGTGCTGGAGTCAGAGTGATCTGACCTGCAGTTGAACACAGGTTCAACAACATAGGATGCATTTCTCCTAATACCAGTAGGGAATTCCCTTGGCATCATCAGCACCCTCAGCTCCCTCACATGAGCTGATGCAGTGACCAGTTCTGTGATTGAGACACAGCCCACAATCTATCTTGCCTCCTGCAGAAGACCACAGACACTAACCACGGAGCTTTTAGTGCTGCAAGCTGGATCTGTGATACTGTGACAAATGGCTAACTGAAAGGGCCTTTACTAGCTCTCCTGTGTTTCCCCTTGGAGGTGCCAATTACATCAGCTATAGAATCCAGAGATCCAGGACATGCATGAAATACAATGACAATTGGCCACGGTACCTTATTTTCTGGGGGGCAGTAGGTGTCTGGTTTTCCTCTCCATATGGCTGGTGATCAGGGAAGAGCCTGTGTTCTCTAAGTGAGCACAAAACCAGGCAAGGGTAAGCCACTAACACTTCAGCAATTTGGCAGGTCTCTGGGACGACTCTGGCTCTAGCCCACACCCGTATCTTGCCAATATCAAGTGATTAACCAAATGCTTGAGCATGCAGGCAAGTGGGGAGAAGGAGAAAAGACAAATTTCTCGTCTAAGCTACAGTTTGATGGAGAATTCAGCTTTTGCCTAAAGGTGAGCTGTGAAAAGAGGACACGTCTGTGCAAGAAAAAAAAATGACTATTCATAAGTAAATTCAAGATACAGATCCTAAAATATCCAAGTTTTAAATGTCACCTGGTGCTTTAAAGGAGTCACAGATGATGTGTCTCAGGCTGTCACTCTCAAGCACAGCCACAACTGGGTTGCACCTCATGGCAGCGCTGCTGTTCCTCCCCAGTTACAAGGTGGGGTGCAGGTGTACTGTGGGAAGTGCTAATTTTACAGTGGGCTCAGCCCAAAGAGGACAAGGACATGAATAAATGAACCTACAGCTCCAGGAACAACAGGAAACCATTTTCAAACAAAAACATTTGTGTTGAGCTGGTTTGACCCACAATTTCCCAAGGGGAGAGATAAAGCTCCAGATTTATTTTGAGGTAGGAGTACCATGATCCAGAATGTATAGTGTGGGGAACTAGATGGTTTTGAACGTGCAGGGACCTGTGAATCTTTTTGGAATTTGGTTCAGAGGTTGGAGTTCACTTGATTTTTAACTGTTCTCTATTATCAGATGGCACAGCTGTCATTAAACAGTCTGTTCTGCTTAGGATGCTGTGGGCTGAAATGACCCCTAGAGACATAAACATAAGGAGACACTATAGAAGGCAGTGGACAACTTCCGAAGTGGCTAAGAAATCCAGGAGAAAGTACTATGTTTAGATTCAGAGGGAAGGGGGGCAAGAACTGCTGCGAGAGGAAGTGTTACCCTTGGTACGTCAACAGGATAGAAGAACTAGAAGGATTCTGAGACAACACCATTTGTGCACACACACTGTACCTCAGAGAACGGGAAGCAAAGTCTGTGTCTTCTGTAAACCTCAGGACTGCCGTCTCATGACAAAGGCTGCGAGGAAGGGAAGGAATCAATGTCACATTTGGGTTATTTACATGACTACTTGTTTTAAGAATGCTTAGTTTTGTTGGTTCAAAACACTCTGGTGACACCAGTCACTTAAAACACTCCCAAGGCAGGCAAAATACAACCTCCATTAGGTTTAAATCCTGGATGGATCAAACTGCGCCATTATCAGATGATCCAGTTTCTCTGAACCATCAGAGAAAGTACAGATAAAATTGTTACACCCGAGCTCCAGGGGTTTCCAAGGGAAAGTAATAGTAGAATTTCACTCCAGGAGATGTCACCAGTTCTCACGCTCCACAGAAACACTCTCTCCAAAAATTCCCAGGGCAGAGAGCAGGAAAAGAGCCTAAAACTGCTCCCACACATGAAAGGACGCATAGTTCTGTACCCTCTGAAATTCTGGTTGATGGCTCAGATAAAAGCAGCTTACAGCAATGTATCAGCAAGTGTGTTAGCAATCATCTCTGGATGCATTCTTCATCCACCCCACTGCTGAGGTGACTCAATAAAAACCTCAGACTTTTATATCGGGATTAACCTCGGGAATGATTCAAGACCTACATACCTGACTTGTACCTCCACCATCTTCTGGCAGGTATTTATGGACTTCAACAGACTGCAGATGCCATGAACAGAGAGGCAGTTTTGACTGAGACTAAGAAAGAGAAAAAAGGCAATTAGGTGGTCACTGAAATCACACAGGACTGCTCCAGCGGAAGGGGTCGTGTGCTGCATGCCTGAACCCGTTCCACATCAGAAGTGGCGTGGCAGAAAACACACAGGACTACTACTCCCGAGGAAGGGTTTAATGAAAGAGCATTTCAGAGGCATTTTGACCAGTTTCCGTGCATGATGCTCCGAGCAAGTGACCAACTTCAGCCTGAACGGTCTCACGGGCTGAGTCTTGTTCTTCCTTAGGAGTGCTCAGAGCCGCTCCTGAAGCACTGGTCTGGGTGAGGTCTTTGCCTCCTTGGATCACTGCTCAGCATCTCCGTAGGGTCCTTGCCAGGCTCAAGAAACAACAACAACAAAAAAGGCAATTTGGTTTTGTACAAGGCAACACTTACTCCAACTGCTTTGAAATTGATATCCAAGGGAGGTTTTCCAGCAGACAACTGCAGCCTTCATCTCCAAGCTTGTTACCTGATAAACTGAGGCATTTTCCAGTTAACGGGCACTGTTTTGAGCAGTATAAACAAAGCCCTGCTTGCTTTCCCTTTCCTATGTTGCTATTTGGCCTGGATTGTTCCGTCCCAGATCATTCTCGGCCGCTTATCTCTGCGCGAAGCAACTTCTGACAGAGTTTTATCCCTAGGACATCACGACTCACCTTGTAGCCCCCAAACCATCTTACTTTTGAAAACCTAAGTGGCAGTGAGTACAAAACAAACCCAAGAGTGACAGCTTACTGTCCTGCTGGGAGGAAAACAGGAAGGAAGAAGACACTGGATGGCACAGATCCCAGTTCAAAACAATGAGCTAGAAAACTGAGACTGGGGTGTAGCTAAATTCAAGATACAGTCTGGACTGAGCTGTCTTGCAACAGGTATTCCTGCATTTTCCAAAGGAGATGGGCTAGAAGGAGTGCTTTACAGCCAAATCCAGCTGGCCTCATATACAGGCAAATAAGGTAGGGATGATATTCCAACATGTAGGTTATGAAGTGGATCTCTTGCCTTCCTCTTCTCACTTCTCCCAATATAGGTGGCCTTAGAAGACAAAAGGGACAACACAGAAGAAGTCTGTGTCCCTGTGCTGGCTCAGTGGATTTGCTGGAGGAGCTGTGCCTCTGGGACAGCTCCATAGTGCCTCCAGTGTGCAGCACTGCTGTTAGCAGGGCCGGCTCTGTAACTGGCATCTCTGCTTACAGTCTCAGGGAGCCAGAGGCTGCAGTTGTCACAGGAATCAAAGGTTGCTCAGCATTCATCTCCCAGTGAACCACAGCAAAAGTCCCTAATCAGGATCCCACCAGACATAACACAGAGGGCTGGGACACCTCTCTGGGATCAGACCCCATGCCTCACTGCCCTCTACCCTTAACATTCCCTGCCACCCACCTTCAGCCCCTCATCAGGAAGGAAAGGAGACACTTACTCCACTTCAGAGAGATGGGGGCAGCTCTGGAGAATGGCAACAATCTCCTCTGCATGTTGGGAAGACAGGCTGCGATCCTGCAAGCTGTGAACAGGAAGGATTAATGAGCAGCGAGGGGACAGTGGGGTCCAGGCGCTCCTGGCGTCTCTCTCCAAATGAAGGCACACAGAAGCAGTTCCAGGAGAGGGAGGTTTTACTCTACTCTGCCACACAGTCCTGGGCATATTACTCTGTCTCTCTGCTGCCAGTGCTGCAAAAGGAGTGAAGAGGGACACACTTGCAAAGTGCCTTGTGTCAGAGTGACCTGGCACTGCCATCCATGACAAGTGATGGACGTAATGGTTTCTGTTGTGCAGAGTAGAGAGAATTTCCCAGCTTTAACGTGCTCAGGTAACATGCCAGAGTTCTCCTATTTTGAGAAAGCCACTACAGTCTTCTGGAACCCAGGCAAGACATGGGTCATGCCTTTGGTGGCTGTAAGAATATATGGCAAGATGGGCGTTATCAAGGGAACTCTGCCTCTCTAAGGCTGTAGAGCCCAATGCACAAGAAATAAAGCCACTGGCTGGGCCAGATAGGGATTTCTATTGTTATTTTTATTTACTGAGGCTTATTAAAAAGGGTTTATTTCAAACCATTTTCCTTAAGGACCAACACAGCTGCAATTCTTGTCCTTCTGTAGTACCTGTCATCTGCAAATCACATTCATCGGCAGGAATTTCAATGCCTTCTCTTACCATAACTTCACAAATCTAGTTGGAGTTACACGTTCCTTATCCTCCTCCCAACTTAAATCCAAAGATCTGCAAAAAAGCAAAATATTTGGCCTTTAATAAGTCTTCATAAAATATGAGGACCTGGGAGCTGATTAGTATTTTCTGGAAGTTTTTGGGAAGAAACCACAAGGTCTTGTGTTCTGTCCAACCATCCCATGCAAGGTTAAGTGACTTGCAAGAGGCAGAAGAGCTCCACCAGTAGATGGGAGTAGCCATCACAGGGAGTGTCCACATGGGATTTCACTGTGTAACCTTATCAATTGGATAACTGAGCCCCAACTCAAAGGCACTGCTAGGATGCAGGATGTTTTGCCTCCATGTGGGATTGTGCCACCAGAGCAAGGGATAAACACACCCGCCCGCACCAGGCTGCGACAACAGCACACAACGGCTGTTCAGGCATCTGAGCCGGAGCAGTTTCTAGCTGACTCGGGGCCAGGCAGCTGAGCCAGTTTACACGTGCATGCAAAATAATTGTGAGGTCCCCCAGGGACTTCACAATCCAGGGCAAAGCGAGTTCCCTATCAGGGAACAAGAGATTGTTTCATAGATCCTCAGTTAAGGTCAAATTCAGCCCTCTCTCAAAAGTATGCACAAGCAGGGAGAACACAGGAGCCAGCCAGAAAAGCAGCAAAGTATTCTCCTTCATTTATCCTCATTTTCAACGGTTTTTCAGCAGTTTTGCCGCAGAAACAGAGCAGTTCAAGCTCACACAAGCACTTAGGCACCAGTGAAACTGGCTGGTAGGTCTGTGCAAAGACCAGCTATTTTGGTCATCTTTCTCGTTGCTCAGGTGAATCCAGCTCTGCCAGATGCAAGGGCAGAGGCAACCAGTTCTGTTGCTGGAGTGGTTCACAGCGACACCAAGCTGATGGTTTGAATACAGCACAACCCCAGTGCGATTTCTCACCTTGGGACGTTCCCAAATGGGCCAGAAAAATTTATCACCACGGTGTCCTTCCTGAAAATGAGACCCAAGCCAACGTTAGGGTGCAGCAGAAGGGTGCCATTTCTTTAGCAGAGGTGCTCAGTAAGGACCAAAGCTGTTGCCTGGATGCTAAAGAGGGCCTTGACATCTGCCACGCTAGCACGCTGCCACAGGCAAGCGATCAAGCAGCCACGTGGCTAGCTGTACTGGCGCTGCAGAACAGATGAGAGGGTAACATAGTTAAGACAACTGGGTTGAGACTTTTTATTTTTGCAAGACCAGTAGTTTGTTGGAAAGGGTTTCAGTAAAAACTCCATTTCAGCAAGAAAAATGAGAAAAAGCTGTATGCAATTTGACTTTCCTTCAGTTACACCAAGGACTAATTTGGCCTGTTAAACTTACAACATAAGATTTAAAAATTCTACCCTTCCCCTGTCATCCTGGACCTACAAAAAGAACAAAGTCTGTGATTTAAAGGAACACAGAACTAGAGCTACTTAAATCCACACCTTTTCAGTAAACTTAGCTGATTTATATCAAATTTATGCTAGCTGTTGAAGAATTTCCCAGTTGATATATTGCAGAGCTTAAAAGCAAGTTTAAATTCTGTTCTATCAGAAGAAATATTACACTCTGTAAATCAAATTACTGACCAAGAATAAAATGATTAATAAAAATACAGACAGGAAGTCCATAGTATGATGAATTCAAATTCTGTTTCAAAGAGAAAACAAAAAGGAGTAAAATTCATTTTTGTTCACTTTGATTAGCCAACAATTAAGCTGTAAGTCAGTGTCCATTTAAAAAGTCAGCCGCTAAAGAGACAAGGTATTTGCTTTTGTAACAGTTCTCATGTACAGATACCTGACGTGCAGCTCAGCAGCATTTTGACACGCAATGACTTCCTTTGCCAAAACGAGAACAGCATTCAAGGAAAGATCGTTGTTGCTCAGACTGTGAACATGAGAAACAACACAACCTCAGCTGCTGGACCCAACAGCACGCTCTTGTTACAACACTGCCCTCCGGCCTGCACCCAAACACCCTGAAGCAAACGTCCTTTTACTTAGTGGGTTCCTCCAAACGTTCAGAATTTTGCATTTAAGATCCAACAAAAGCATTAGCAGATCACAGTTCTTCTCTGCAAGCTATAGCTCCCATGGACTTGAAATCAGAGATGCTTCTTCTATGTGCAACAGAAGAATTGTTAACCGTTTCTGGGTTATGCAGGGAATGTACTTTATGCCCATGTGGTTACACAACCAGCTCACAGGGCAGTTAAATTGTATTTGTTACAGCAAGAGTTTAAGTATGGCATATTAAAAGCAGTATGGTCTAATCCCTCACATTTAAAACATCCCCGAAGACACAATGCTAGCAACCTCTAAGGATTTATTCTTTAATTGCATGTTTATTCTGTTTCATTACTTGTTCAACCTCATTAAATATGAAACAAAGTCTTGCTTTTATCAATCACAGACTGGTTTGGGTTGGAAAGGACCTTAAAGCCCATCTAATCCCTCCCCGCCCCCGCCATGGGCAGGGTCACCTTTCACTAGACCAGGCTGCTCAAAGCCCCATCCAGCCTGGCCTTGAACACTTCCAGGGATGGGGCGCATCCACAGCTTCTCTGGGCAACCTGTGCCAGTCCCCTCCTGGCTTTCCCGTAGCCCCTTCAGGCACTGGACAGTGCTATAAGGTCTCCCTGGAGCCTTCTCTTCTCCAGGCTAAACACCCCCAACGGTCCCAGCCTGTCCCCATAGCAGAGGTTCTCCAGCCCTTGGAGCATCTCCGTGGCCTCCTCTGGACTTGTTCCAACTGGTCCACATCCTTCTGATGTCATGGTCCCCAGAGCTGGATGCAGAACTCCAGGGGGGGTCTCACAAGAGCAGAGTAGAGGGAGAGAATCCCCTCCCTCGACCTGCTGGCCACGCTGCTCTGGATACAGCCCAGGATACAGTTGGCTTTCTGGGCTGCCAGCACACACGGCCGGCTCATGTTCAGCTTTTCTTCCACCAGTACCCCCAAGTCCTTCTCCTCAGGGCTGCTCTCTATCCATTCTCCACCCAGCCTGTCCTTGTGCTTGGGATTGCCCCAACCCAGGTGCAAGACCTTGCACTTGGCCTGGTTGAATTTCATGCAGCTGGCACAGTCCCACCTCTCCAGCCTGTCAAGGTCCCTCTGGATGGCATCCCTTCCCTCCAGCGTGTCGACCGCACCACACAGCCTGGTGCCATCAGCAAACTGTCCATGTCGCTGACAAAGATACTGAACAGCACCAGTCCCAATCCCTACCCCTGAGGAACACCACTCGTCACTGGTCTCCACTCAGACACGGAGCCTTTAAGCCCAACTCTGAGTGCAACCAGCCAGCCAGTTCCTTATCCACCGAATGGTCCACCTGCCAGATCCACGTCTCTCCAATTTAGAGACAAGGATGTCATGTGGGACAGTGTCAAACGCTCTGCACAAGTAGATGACGTCAGTTGCTCCCCCCTTATTCACCAGTGCTGTAATCCCGTCATAGAAGGCCACCAGGTTTTTCAAGCATGATTTGCCCTAAGTGAGGTCATGTTGGCTGTCACCAATCACCTCCTCAGTTTCCATGTGCCTTAGCATAGTTTCCAGGAGGACCTGCTCTGTGATCTTGCTGGGCACAGAGGTGAGACTGACTGGCCTGCAGTCCCCTTTTGAAAAAATGGGGCTTATGTTTCCCCTCTTCCAGTCAGTGGAACTTCATCAGACTGCCACTTCTCAAATACGGAGAGTGGCTTAACAACTTCATGATTTAAACTCCCTCTGATGCTATGCTTGGCTTCATAGTGGCTACCATTTTATGTTTAAGCCATTTTTACTCACTCTATTTTTTTCAGCTTCTCCATTCTGGAAAACAGGTCCATCACCCTCTTCATGTCCAGATCCCGTATCCGATTGTCCTGCAAGCTGCACACAGATTCATTCTCATTAGTACCCCAGGCGCCCAAGGAACGAGTGGCTGATTTGAGGGTCATTGCCACAACACACTCACTTTATTTCCTCAAGCTGGAGGCACTGTGATGAAGCCTGGACCAAGTTAGTCATCCCCTCAGCTGTGATGCTCCCTCCTGTCAACCTGGAAAAAGAAAGACTCATTCAAACCAAGCAGAGGGAGGACCAGCATCCCAGGCAGCACATGGAAAGCCTATCTCGGATGTGTGCCTGTGCCACACTCCCAGCACACTGACACAGAGAGAACGTGGCCCGGCTCTGCCACCCACAACCAACTTCATCCTCCTTTTGAACCAGGGCAATGCAATACTCCTCGATACCAGCACAAAACAAGAGCCACACATATCCATGCTGCTCTGCTTAGCACTGCACTGCTCTCCATACACTGCTGCACTAAGCAGCTGTAATTAAACTGCAATTAAGCAGCTGAGTGAGCAGATGTAATTAAACTGCAAGATATAAATGGAGCACAGGGAGAAGGCTCTGACCTTACAAGCAAAGGCTTACTCTAGTTTCTTCAGGCTCCCCATTCCTTGTAAGCTCTTTGAAAGAGCAGCAGCAAAGTCATCACCACATCTCCTGCTACGAAAGCTAAAACATGAAGAAAAGGGAAAAAACATTAACACAACAAAACCCAAAACAAGCTAGCCCACAGAGCAGGTTAAACCAGGTTTTAAAAATAAAAAACACAGAATTTCTTTTTTAACAGCCATTGTATCATGCTCTTTTTTGCATGACTCCCACAGGGTGTCTGGGGGACCTGAGGGCAGAAACCCACCTATGGCCCTGCTGCCCTAGTGCCTATGCCATCTGCCCCTAAACCAGAGGGGGTCAGGAACAAGCTGCAGAGGTGCAGTAGTGTGATGGACATGACCCATGGTCATTAGGAACATGCCTGAGGCCATGCTGCTTCTTTAAACAGGTTCTGTACAAGCAACATGCAGCTGAAATGCTCGGGGTTCCACTTTGCCCACCCTTCCGAGACAATACTCTGAGTGCTCGTATCCTGCAGACCATAACCAAAAGCAGGCATGGACTTGAGTGTGTATGAGCCAAAGAAGACTCCCCAAAATCCCCTGTTATGTTCTCCTAACACATGGGAACAGCCCGCCCATCCTCAGGCATCTGCCTAATCTGCTCTTTGACAGCAGAGGACTCCATACACCGCCCTGTGCCTGCATTAGCAATCCAAAGTTAGGATATCTCATCAGAAAGCTTTTCTAACAGTAAGTTAAATGGTATTCCTAAACAGTAACTTAAATGGTATTCCTATTCTTCTTAATGGAAGCAGTGAACAATCGATTACTGTCCTTTTCACAACAGTATCAATATCCAGGAATTTCACATCCTCATGCTCCTCTGCTTCACAGCAGCCAATGCCATCCCCTTCAGGTCAAGGTAATTCTCATCCTGGCTGCTCCCCACCTTCTCCACATTGGCAAACTCGACACATACTCCTCCGAGTCATCTGTAAAAATACAGAATGCGACCTATCCCACAGTAGGATCCTAAGAGATCCTCCTTGAAATATCCTTCCAGCATTGCAGCAAAGCTCTGCTAGAGCACCTTAGAGCACAGTTGTCATTTCCTCTTCATCTGGCTCATGGTGATTTCACTTGCATCACAATTTTCTCATTGGCTTGAAGGATTCACCCTGCCTTTGTAGTATCAAGAAATACCTATTGTTTTCTCTCTTAGCTACTAGACTAACTACCCTGTTGTTTGTTTTAGTCAAAACAAAGAAACAAACAAAAAAATCCCAGCCAGAATGGATTTATTACCTTAATATCCTTCAATCACTCATAAATCTATTCTTTCATAAATTCCTTCGGTATCAAAATTATGCTGCTCAGATCAGAATTTCTCTCATCTTCTTTCCCTTCCTTTTAAAACACAAACACCAGGCTTGCCCTCCCCAGCCCTAGTCCCTCTCTCCACCCACCAGCTCAAGGCACTCAGTGTGGTTACCTCAAGTGCTCTATGTTTTTACAGCCAGCCAGAACCTCCAAACTGCCAGCGTCCATGAGACATCCTGCAAAATCCAACTGAGTCAAATCCTGGCCTGAGTTTATGACAAAAACCAAAGCTGACATGTCCAGAGGTGTCAATCTGAAGTTTTTAAACTCGTACTTGAAATTCAGCAGGCTCCCGATGTGCTGGGCTACTCTGAGGTCTTGTGTTTCAAATGTGCAGTGGCAGAGTTCAATGACCTTAGGCCCTGTCAGATGAGTGGCTGCCAGTTTCTCGAGAGACTGCAGGATTGTGTCCTGCTTATCCTGCACCCAAGCTTCGTCTTGGTCAGCTAGCAGCATGAGAAATGTCCTGCATTCTTTTGATGACAAGCCTGAGAGGAAGATATGAAAACTCTCCATTAACTCAGTCTTTGCCTCATTCTTTAACGTCCACTTTGACTTCAGAGAGAACTGCTTCTTCAGGTAGTTCTTGTCCACCCTGTCACTTACCATGAGACACAGGGCTGCAAAAAACTCCTGCAAGCTCAAGTGCACAAAGGCATAGCCAGCCTCTGGGCAAGTGCCACTCATCTTCACCTCAAAGACAGTTAGCAATCCATGTAAGGAGGCAAAATGCTTCACGTGCTCGGGAATATCACCAACGTAAAACACAAGCTTCTTCTCTTCCAGGCCTTTCAGTGCAAGATCACACAGACCCAAAATGGCCTTCTTGTTACAGTTCAGCTGAGTCACCTCGTCCCCTGCATGCTCTCCCTGCTGTTTGCTTAGGAAGATGAGAAGCATTTTGATATAAAACTGTGTCATGGTCTGAGGAAGCTCCACACTCATCTGATGTTTAAGGAGCAAATACTCCAAACAGATGCACACAACATGACAGAGAGCAGGGATGAGGCACATGCTGAGGAGCCTGGTGTTGTTCTTCAGGTGAGCAATGGCTTGTTCTTTGAACGAATGCTGATGGAAATAGTGGCTGACGTATTCCTCAACCTTCTCATGGTCAAATCCCCAGATTTCTGCTAGCAGATCTACTGCGTTTAGTAAGAAGTCAGGTAGTCTCTTGGGTCGGCTGGTGACCAACACCGTGCAACCAGGCAAGAGCTTCCCATGGCAGAGGTCTGCAAAGAGCTCAGATATGGACATACAAGAGGTAAGACTGGGGCCTCCCTTAGAAGAGGATGAAACGTCCATGTTAGATGCAAACTCATCCAGCCCATCGAAGATGATCAGCGTACGCCAGGCATTTTCCAGGAGGTACTGTAACACTGCATCAGGGCTGTCTTCTGGCTGAAGGAACAGGTCAAACAAAAGCTCCTTCAGAGTCAATTTTCTTTTTAATAAATTCAGTTGCCGAAACTCAAACAGGAAAGTGAAGAGAAACTGAGGTAGGACACCTTCTGCCCATTTCTGACAAATCCTGTGCATTAGCATGGTCTTGCCTGTACCTGGTTTACCAAACAGAAAGATCACCTTTGTCGTGTCCAGTGGGGATACACTACGAAACAGATCTGACACTTTCATGGCTGTATCCGCACCTTCTTCTGGTTCAGGAGCACCGGCCACATCCTCTCGGGGTTTATCTGTTTTCTCTTTCAAGCGGGAGGCTTTGCTCTGCCGAATTACAAGGTTGACAAAAGCCTGGTTGAAAGTCAGTGGCTGCGTTTGCTCCTGTGCTGCTGCTCTCCTGCTTCCATACCTCTGGCGGATAGAGTTGATGAAGAGATGCAGGTATTTTTCAGCTGAATCTGAGAGAGAAGACAACAGAGTGAGTATGAGGGTGAAAAAGTCAGTTCTGAGGCATGACAGATCCAAAATGCAACCACTTATACACAAAGAAGCAATGGCCCTGGTCAGAGGCTGCTCCACAGAGCTGGGTGGAGATGACCAATTTGGAACACAGGAAAATAACCCACAATTTTTCCTATTTTTGCACAGGAGCTGAAGACGAAGAAAAGTCAGGGAAAAGGTGAAACAACTTTATATAAAGAGATAATATGATTTAGGTTTTAAGGTGAGAATTAGGTATTGGTGTATTACTGTTGTGGTTTAGCTCTGGCTAGCAAAACACCACAAAGCCGCTCTCACAAATCCCCCTCTCCTCATCCAGTGGAGGAGAAGAATTGGAGGAAAAAGAAATAAGGAATCTCGTAAAATTGAGGTAAGAACTATTTACTAATTGAATCTAAATTAATATATAGAAATACTACTAATAATAAGTAATTAAAATAACAGAAAATAAAATATATGATAACAGCTGCCAACTTTGCCATGCTTCCAGTGTTCCAATAGACCCTGGGCAGCACTGGACCGTGGGGACTGCAAGGCTAAAAGCAGAGGTAGAAAAGGGTGAAGAAAGGCAGGTGACAAAGGAAAGGACATGTAAACTGGAGTTATACAGCCCACAGTTCTGCTCTGGCTACCCAGTCTTTCAGGGAATAACTCTGCCTCGACTTTATCATCGCTCATCTACTCAGTTATTTCTCTACTTCAGGGTGAGCTGAAATCATACGAGTTCTTAATGTGCTAGAGAAACTGTGGAGCCTTTTGTGGGTTTTAAATTGCCAGTACACCTCCTGATTTGGTTAAAAAAAAGCAAACAAACAAATACAGGGATGACCCACAGCTGAATGCTTTTTACCAGCACAGCACACTTGAAAGGAATCCTTAGCCTATGCCACCCGCATCCCTTGTCCTCAGGCACACAGACTATGTCTCTGAAATGGAAATGGATCTTTCTTGTAATTTGCCAGGCCCCATTGTCTGTATATTTTATAACCCACTGCATGAAGAGTTTCTGCGGATAATAAACAAGTTTCTCTCAGTGCAGGAGGTTGATTTCTTGGGTGTTTCTCCAAAGAAGTTAAATAGGTCCTTCCTCAGAGGGAAGCACCTTACCCCTCTGCTTCCGGAACATCCACATACCTAGTCGCTGCTGTTTAACCTCCTTGTCACTTGTAGAGCTGCTGCGGCGGCAGCGGCGAGAAATCCCTGAAAATGGAAAAGTCAAACATTTCAAAAGTGCGTTGTGAATGGCAGCTTATTAGAGCTGGGCAATACCCTCCAGCAAAGCATCTGGGCAGCTGAAGAGGCAAAATCAGAGAGACAAAACCATTTGCACTGCAGTTACATAGGGCATGAAGGAAGTGCTTCTGAGCATATGAAAGAAATATGGCAGATTAGAGACAGAAATAAACCAAACAAACAGCAGTAACACATATGCCAGCTACACCCCATAGCAAAGCCCACAGTCCCATTTCTTTCTGTTGTTCACTATCCCTCCTCAGGATGAAAGTCCTCTCAAAGCAGGATAAGTCCATGTGATGGGCATAAAAGAAAGCAAGAGCAGGAATTATCAATGACTAGACACAAGGAGGTGAGAGGTGGAGGTGAGATATGAGTGAAGCCAGCTGCCAGGTCAGCCTCCACCAGCTCAGCTGTCCAGGGAGCACTGTGTGCAGGAGCTATATACACTGCTGTGACAAGCTGCCCTGCATATTCCAAGGCTGACCACAACCACCTCACTGCTGAGACTTTTTGTAGGCTGGGTGATGCATCTGCCTTGCTCTGAATACAGGCACTGCTCTGTTATCCCGAGGAACAGGGCAGGGAACAGCTATTTCTGGAGAATGCACAGCCCACAGATTCCCAGGGCTGTTAGAATCATAGAATCATGGAATGGTTTGGGTTGGAAGGGACGTTAAAGACCATCCAGTCCCACCCCCTGCCATGGGCAGGGACACCTTCCACTAGACCGCGTTGCTCCAAGCCTCATCCAGCCTGGCCTTGGACACTTCCAGGGATGGGGCATCCACAGCTTCTCTGGGCAACCTGTCCCAGTGCCTCACCACCCTCTCCGGGAAGAATTTCTTCCTCATAATCTAATCTAAACCTCCCCACTTTCAGTTTAAACCCGTTACCCCTTGTCCTGTCACTACAGGCCCTTGTAAAAAGTCCCCCCCAGCTTCCTTGTAGCCCCTTCAGGTACTGGAAGGTGCTATAAGGTCTCCCTGGAGCCTTCTCTTCTCCAGGCTGAACAAGCCCAACTCCCTCAGCCTGTCCCCATGGCAGAGGTGCTCCAGCCCTCTGTTTCTGGCAATTAATTCCCTGTTCATTTATGGTACGCTCTCAGATGGAGACAACAGGCAAAGCTGAGAGGCATGAGTCTTTCCCTCCTTAACTGGTCCTACTAACTTTCAGCACTCCTTTCAAATTTCTATTCCACCAGTCACTGGTGAGATCGGTCAACTACTCGCAGAACAGAAAGGTCACTTTTTCCCCCAAGATCAGAAAACAGCATGTGACACACAAGAGAGTATTTGCAGTGCCATCACTCAGAAGCAGCCTCGGAGTGAAAAGCAGAGGCAAAAACATCTCTGTGACCACACAAACCGCTGGAACTGCAAAGGTTAAGTCAGGAGCTACCATGCGTAACTCCAGGAGAGACAGGCAAGGCAGGGAGTGCTGGCTGCTCAGGGGGCAGAGTGCTTTAGCCTGTCTGCCCAGCCAGGTGCAGGGAATGCAAACAGCAGACAACACGCACACCTTAGAAGGTACTGAGGCAACTGGCAAACCTCAGCAAGAACCAGAGCCAGCTCTGCAAGAAGCTCCTGTTGCTGTGAGCATGAGCCTTACCTTTTGGCACAGACGACTGGGCACTCACATCTGTGCATGCTTCTTGTTTCTGGCTTAAGTTACCTAAAGGAGTTGGAAATGAAATACAGGTACTGTAAGCATCCTGCTCCTGAAATCAGGGGTGCTGCTGGCCAGTGTCAAAGGGCAAGCTGCTCGCAACACACACAGTGGTACAAACCAAGACTCAGCATAAGGGCTGATGCAACACAGCCAGTTTTCAGGCTCCCCATCTGACCCTTCCCTGACAGCTTGCTCTAAAATACAGTTCACCTTTGCTTTCAAGGGAGGAGTGAAACAACTTTTCTCTGTAATACATACAAACCCAGAGCATGGGTGGCTTTGGCTGACCAAAAACCATACTGCAGCCAAAAAGGGAAGCCCTACTCTTCCCCGTTCCTGCACAGGAGATGTTTCTGTGGTAAAAGGGTTGGCAGAGTCAGTTAGCAACCCCATCAAGGGTGTTATATGACTCAGCGCACGGCTGAAGCTGCCATCAAACCCCGCTCCGCACAGCCAGCCCCACAGGCAACATTCACAGAGCTTCAGAGAGTCCTCCTCCAAGCCACCACCTCCTGCCCTTGGGACAGCCCCTGCCACCACGCAGCTACGCAGAGGCTCAGGGTTAAGCGAAAGCCACCCCTGGAGCAGAACCAAGATCAGTGCATCTTCAGAAGCATCAATGATGCTAAACTGTCAACGCTACAGTTAAACCAGCATAGGCCAACTCCAAAACCTTAAGAGGTGCCTTCTTCTATGGCATGCCACAGCACGAAAAGGCTGAAATCTGTTTCGGCCTCAGTCCCGAGAGAAAGTTAACAACTTAAAAATGCACCAGATAAACAAAGTTGTTTCTTTTTTCCAGTGCAAATTCCCATGACTTTTCTTTTTCCCTCAGTGTCTCATTAATACCAAGCAAACTGTATAACCAGCCTGCTGAAATGTTATTGTTTTTGTGATTTCTTTTTCTCCTGCGCATTTCGCAGTGGCAGATATTTACAAGTTAATCAGTCCTTGCTCCCTGGTGCTTATCTGGTCCTGCCCCTGTTTCACCGCTGCAAAAGTAACTGCTGTTCCAGTTGGTCACCAAAGGCTGCATCCACCCAACCCATGGAAGAACAAAAAAATCACTGCTAGCAGGGTGTGAAAGGCAGTACCGCTGGGGACTCATCGTGTAAGATGAAGTACAGTGTTACCAGAAGCAATTAATAACCAGATAGAGTAACCCAGGACGGGAGAGGCACACATACACGGTGTCGCGGGCTTTCACAAGCATGCAGTGTGTATAGCCCAAATGCACCGCACTGACTGCACCCTACGGACCACATGTTTTCCTCTTAAGCCACGGCCTTCAGCTGCGAGACAAGGGAAGGTGGTTTTCTTGTGGTATGAGTGAAGACTTACGTATTTCTTGCCTTGTCAGGTCAGGAAAATAACAAAAATAGCAATTAAAAATCCATGGAAAAAAGGGTAGTATCTTTTCCTTCTTCAAATGAATCCATCAGGAAATTTCAGCTCAGCTTTATGGGAGAGGGGTGCAATTTTTATTGGTTTTGGCTTTTTATGCCTGATTTTTTTTTTTTACCTCAACTTATATTTCTAAGCCAAAAGTTATGCTTCCAAGAAAAAAATACCACAGCAAATTTCAGCAGTTTCAAAACCTTCCTTCAAGAAAACTGGAAGAGGAAACTTCGCTACAAACTTTCTCACAAAGAAACATGGACGGAAGCTGGATTTTCTGATCAAGAAAAACCATGGCTGAAAATACAAACTCCTATCTTTTGCTACCAATAACTTTTTGGAGGGACTGACCTTATTCTACAGACTACGGCAAGAGACAGGGTGAACCAGAAGGAAGTTTTTTTAAAGCATGTGGCTTGGTTAAAAAGGCTTGTAGCTGCCTTCACACCATGGAGGGGACTGCCACCCCTCACTGACGAAGCACTGACCATGCGAGTGAGAGCACTGGTGGCCTCGCTGGCTAGACTGGTCTGTTGGCTATGGGGGGGACCAGGGTGTTGGCTGTATTTGGAGACAGTCAGAGGAAGCCAGCTTGATCTCTTGATTACCTTCTCCCGCAGAACTCAGGAGCTGTATCTCCAGATCCAGGGGGAGGTCACACTCCATGCAGAGGTACTGTGCGAACTGTTTCCAGGTGGCAGGGCCAGCCTTCTCCAACAGGTCAAGGAGCATTGAGACTTTTTCTTTGTTGTTGGTGATGCCATCCAGGCCACTCAGGGCCACTCTGTGGAGGAAGTGCCGGGAGGTTGCGAGCAGCCAGTCGGGACGGTGACTGAGGAACTCCACTAGCTGCGGGCGGACACTTGCTATGGCTGCTTCCAGGTCTAGATCATCACTCTGAAATGGGGGCTAGAGGGATAAAACCAGAAGGGTAACAATGGGCACAGGAGCCAGAGATGTTCACTCGCACAGCCCTGCTGACTATCTGTTTTTCTACGCCTTGGCCCAACCCCTACTTGCCTTACTCTCACCATGTCATGGGGCAAACACCAGCTCAGCCACTACCTGGTGCAAGAACTGCAGTGCATGTCTACACAGTGCCTAATGCAGCGGTACGGCAAGGAGCAGGAGCAAAGAACAGGAGTCAGACTGTCTGGCATCAGCCACGGAGAAGGTCTGTTGACATTGCTGCGGTAGCCATCTGCCAAATAAAACATCTGAGGCATCTTTCATATGCAGCAGGACCTCTGGGGAGACTCTAAGAGCAAGACATTTCCCTGAACAAAGGTCTCAGGCAGCTTTTCTTGCTGCTCGTTGTGTGGGAATGAACAATTGATTTCTGCTTTGGTAACAACGTCACCCTCTCTCTCCACTTCCCACAGCAAAGCCAGGCACATACCATCTCCTACCTGCATGGTTGTGTGGTCAGCCTCCTGTCCGTCGTCAAGTGCAAAGCTGGCTTCTGCTCCATGCCCTGACGAAGAACTGATCTGCTAGCAGCAGCATTGCGGCACGCAGCAACACCCCAACGCACGGTGCATGCCTGTTTGCAGCTGCCTAGGAATAACAACAACAGAGCAGGATGTAGGTAAGAAAGGGCATGGGAAATGACCCAGGACACACATCTAGAAGCTCTGCCTTTGATTCCAGGATCAGCTGTGGAGTTTTTCATCTCTAGGTGGCAACCTCGACTTGAGCCAGCAGTGACCACAAAGTCTGGATGTCTAAGGATCCACCACGGTGTGATGAAAATGCAGGACTGAGCCTTGAGCCCTAAGATGCAAGTGAAGACAGGCTTCACAGGAACACTTGAAGGGAATCACAGCTTTCCTGCGGTCACTGCCTGACTTGAGCTGGTCTTCTATGCCTCCCACTGCTCTTAGCCCCTCCACAGAAGCTAATGTGGAAGAATCAGCAGCTTGCTCAAGTCAGGCAGTCTGTCTGGTCAAAAAAAGTGTGAAAACCTGATGCTCTGAGGCTAAACAGCTCTCGCAAAAGAGTTTCAGATACAGGGAGCTGGTAATACCACCAGTGCCAGCTCCCCAACCTCTCAGCAGAGATGGCAACGGAAAGTTTCTCCCTGCACTGCAGCTGGTGCTGGCTGGTGCCCAACCACCCTTATCACAGGGAAAGGGATCAGGAAAGCAACTACCATCCTGCATGCCCCCAAGCAGGCAGCTCAGCCTACAGCAGCAACAGGACGATCTCCAGCAGGCAGCCGGATGTTGAAAGACAGTTCCAACTACAAGTACTATCACCGTGTTTGCAGAAAGGATGAGAAATAGAAACCACAGGGAGCAGTTCCCATGCTCTACCACCCCACCAACTACCTGTCTTGCATCTAGAGGGGACAGTCCTTCAGGTCCAAGGTGTGCGGTTGGGATAAATTCTCAACACCCACGCTTCCGTGGGGTGGGGTCAGGCCAGTGACCAACCTAGTGCAGCAACAAGCTGGTAACACTGTTTAGTGGATGCATCCTGTTGGGCAGAACAGTTTCATCCCCTAATGAGGCGGGTGCACACAGTGCCATTCCCCAGTAACTGCCATTTTCTGAACAAACACCTTCCCAATCCGACAGGAGCAGCCATGCCACTACTACCAGGGTGCAGGGATGGGGAGTCGTGCTGTGAAGCCCTTCTCTGGTGTTCAGCCCTCACTCCCCAGACACGCTCTCCTCCACACTGACCTTTCAGGTATCAACAGTAAAAGTAAGCCACAGGCCTTCAGGCTTTTTATTTTTGCCAGCTTCTTGACCTGGCCAAGAAGGAAAGTGGGAGATTTCTATGGAGACAACGGAAGAACTCAAACAAAAGTGGAAGACAGAAGGGCGCCAAGACGGAAGAGCCAAGACCTCCCATCTGAGCACAGACAACTCCTAATTCATCAGAAAGTTTAGCTTGTGCTGGAGTGACCTTACAGCAGAGCTACGAGGCTGCATGGAGAGCCCATCACCCATGCTGGGCACGGCACACGCCCAGACGCTGGAGGCCAAACAAAAAGCAGGTGCCAGGTTGGAGCATTGGAGGTAAAACCGCTCAAGATATTTGTCCCGCTCATGTATAAGAGATTCTAGATAATCTTTAAGGTCCCTTCCAACCTAATCCATTCTAAGAGGATATACCTTCTCCCAAAACCCGGCACCATGCTCTACCCTCTCTGTATGGCCTCTTCCAACAGCCTCCTCTGTTCTGAGACGGAGTCAAATGAATGCAGCAAAGGGCTGAGCAGAGGACTGGATGGGGAGGACCTCACCAGCCTCTTCTGAGCCAAGCAGATATCTGACAAGAGCAAAACTGGTGATACTGTACGCTCTTTTACTAACTAACCTCTGCCTCTTCAGCTCAAAATCATGTCAAAGTTGGTTATTATGCAGCATCACCATACACTGTTACAATACAGTATCACTGCAAGACAGACTCTACCCAGGTTCCCATTCCAGATCAAACCTCCAGGATGCATTACATAAGAAGTGAGGCAGCTCCGGGATCCATCAAAATGTGGGTAAAACTTACGGTTTGTAAAGAGTCTCCAATGCCTCTCATTCACTGTTCTAACAACAACAAAAACACTCCTGGTGAAATGCTAAGAAAACTGGGCTTAACCCGAATCAGTTTTCTCCACGTGGAGTTTCCATGATGGCATAAACGAACTCTGAACCTTATTGGAAAGGTCTCTGCAAGTTTTCATTCAAAATGTTTCATTATGAAATTCATTTTATATTACCAATTATACAAATAAAGAAAGCCAGTAGTAACCCATGTGTTAAAAACAAAATAAAGTGTTTCAATTACCTGGAAAGCTTAAAAGAAAACATTTAAAAATTTCAAATTTAAACAAACAGCCAAGTAAGAAGGCTCCCTTCCAAACAAACTTCATTTCCCAGTAGCCTGGGACTCCCATTTTACATGTCTCCAGCCAAAATCCAGAATTCTGTAGACAGCAATGCCCTGACTTTATTCCCCAGATGACCAAGAACTACCTGCTTAATAAGACTGTATTAAATAAATAAACAGATCTTAATGCAAATGAAGACCGAAAGCCATTCAGGCAAACACCAGGCTCATAAATTAACAAAAACCTCATCTTCAAGAGCAAAACAACATCGAAAAGTTAGGTGAAAGCTCAGGCGACACTGCACAGCTCCTATACTACTACTGCTCCGCTAAATTAGACCATCAGAAAGAAGGGACCGCGATGCCTCCGACCTCAAAACCAAGCACCGAACCCTCCCAAGAAGAGTCAGAAAATTTTGAGCCTTGCCTTTGCCCTTCGAAGGCAGAAACACTATTAAAACACACTGCAAAAAAATAAACCTCAGTTCCCTTCCCCAGGTATTCCAGACATTCCCAGGCAAGAAAAATAAAACCGAAACGCGAAGCTCCCTGTTGCCAATCTCCCCTACTTCTTGCATGCCCCCAGGAGCACATGCTACTTACGGGAAGCCCAGAAAGAGAGCAGCAGCACCGAAAACAAAGTAGGGGTTACAAAACGAAGTAGCTGGGGGACAATGTCGACTGCTTGGATTTCTTCCCTTGTTAATCCACCGCTCTCCCAGGGAACACAGCCCTTCGGTGCCTTTTGGGACCCGATAAACAATAGACCAAGCAAAATGAAAGTAAAAACAGCCAGGGATTCCCCAACTGCAACTCATCTGTGGTAGGGTGAGAAGGGCAAAAACTCCCAGTCAGAACAGCTGAAGAGCGTTACCCCAGCCTAAAAATCTATAGTTAGCTGCTAATTTAGGTAAAGCTTTTGGGGAGTGGTCCCAAGAGGTGGGACTCGGGGGCAAACACCCTCATTGGAGTAAACTCTGACTTGACTGTGGTTAAGGCTTCAGCAACGGGAATATTTTGATTTATATGCATAGGTCTGATTATTCTGGGATGCAGGGAAATAATCATTTTCCATTATATCCAAGATAAAAAAAGCAACCTGCCCTCTCCTTTGGAACAGGTTTTAGTGAGAATGTTGTAGATGTCAATTATCTGAAGACTAAAAATCACAGGTTTCTGGATAGAACTGTGTGCCCAGAGATTTCCAGACCCAGCCAGATAGTGTGCAACAAACCATAAAATACTTTCGATATTTTTCTACCTGCCAGAGAAATGATGTTGGGAAACCAGACGCATCCTGCAGCCCGGTCCCACACACGATGGCACACAGCTGTGTCTCAAAATTCTTTCAGCATGAAAAGAACCACCAGGTCCACCGACACCCCCGTCTCCAGAAAGAAGCGTTTGCTTTGGTTGCGTGACTCTGGCCCGGCACAGGGGCTGGGGGGAGCTCTGAGGGAACCGGGGGTGGTGAGGAGCAGCTGGGGTGGCCATGGGCCGCAGCCACCTTCCCCGCGCCCATCTGCCCCGCCACACCAGAAGCTGTGGCAGCACTACCAATTCTACCCCTTTGTGGCCAAGCGAGCCATTCTGTGCCTAAAAATCCCCAATCCCTGACAGACTCCACACTACTCAATGCTTCGACACTGGTTTGCTCCCAGCCCCGGGGAGCCTAAGGCACCTC
>NW_010259880.1:0-6190 GCF_000690775.1 Eurypyga helias
CAGGGCTGCTCTCTATCCACTCTGTCCAAAGCTGCAGAATAGAAGAGAATGAAGCCACATTGGTAGCATTTGACTGGAAATTTCTAAATGACTAGTAACTGTTCTTTCTGTGTCATGGTCCCTGTAATTGTGACATTGACATGAATTAGGGTATTGAAGAAATAAACTCTTCAGTGAGGGTTGGAAGGGGACAGCCCTGCAGGTATGACACCAGCTACTACTGGGAAATGCACAAGGTATAACTTTCAAATGCCTTGATACAATTCTCACATTTTCAAAGCTAAATTTGATGGTCAGCCCTTGGATTCACAAATTTCTGTGACTGCTGGTTACAAAGCTTTGTGCTGCATGAAACGACTTGATGATTTCATTTGCAGAGGTTTGAAAGGTAGAGATGAGTCTGGCAATTAAGTACTGCTTGTATGAAACCATTTTGGGAGCTACCGTTACTAACAATGATCATCCAAGAAATACAAATGATCTGGCAAATAAACAGTCTATTAGAGGTCAACCTTAGCAATGGGCAAATTTTCAGGAAGTATTTCACAACTGTTGCTTTATAAAGCAGTTGCACTTAAAATTATGTTGCTCATCTAAGTTCAGGATATTTTGCCAGTGGAGTGGTTTTAGTCCTGTGTCCCCAGAAGGAGCAGAGCGAGGTGACCATAACACTGCAGCCATTTCTGTCCCCTGTCGAGCAGCCTGGTTGTGTCTGTGCTTCTTAAACAACAGACAACCAGGTCATGGGCTTCAGAAAACAGCACATGATTATCCTTCCTGTTGAATTATTTAACATGGTTTTGGTCCGTGCTAGTTAGTCCTCCCCCAAAAGAACACTTGGGCCTCATTCAACAGTGCACACAGGCCAAGGACTGTTTCCAGCAAGGCAACTGTTTTTGTGGCAGGGGATCAGCTGGCTGGATGTGAGCTGACCCATACCCCTTTGCCTCTGAGACTGTAAAAGAAGGCCTGTCCAACAATATTTACTGTTATAAGCATTGGTTATTTGCTCTTTCCCAGGAATTCCTAGACTTGATTTACTTTATTGTCTAGCAAGCACTGGGGACAGACAACAGTCCAAAGGGTCAGTGTTCAGGGCCAGGGAAACGTTCCAGTTTTTGAAGTACAAATGAAACTTGACAGTAGTGTTTCAGTCATCAGAGATCTCTAAATGGGGCTAGGAAATTTTAAGAAAATAAGATTTTTTTAGTATTAGCTGAAACCTCAAGCAACACTCTGTATGTTCCTTCAAGCTCTCTTAATCTAAACCGGCATAACATGATACCTGATGGTACCAGATGATTTATGATAATCATCTCATACTCTTGCTTTAGTGTGAAAATCCCAGGCTATTTTGTTAGCATCTGTGAATACATGGTTGTTTTGTCTGTGAAATTCCTCTGAGAGTTACTGTGTCAACATTTGTTGTGCAACGCTTTTATTTACCGTGTAACAGGGTGAGAAGAGCAGTGGGTTTTCCTGTAAATGTGAAATTTTTCTTGGCTGGCACAATGTGCTGAGCCCTGCCAAGAAAAAGTTGGGTAGTGGCTGCATTCCTTACTGGCTTGTTGGGTGTACTTGGATGTGTGCAGGTATGTGCCTGCGCACATGTGCAAAAAAAAAAAAACAAAAAACCCACATTTACTGGAGGGACCGAAAATGCTTTAGCGCTGGCCAACACCACCATGGGCTCCCATCACTGATAAGCCATGGATGTTACAGTCACCCTTGAGGCTGCAGCTAGCTCGCGCATGTGAATGTGCACAACGGAGACTTCACCAAAGAATCATTCTTGACCTTGTAAGGTACAAACTCAGTGTCAGGACTTTGGCTTACTTTTTAGCCTTATAATATAGGTCCTCTTTCTAAAACCAACAGGTCTTTTACATACAGAGAAACATCTTAAGCGCAGCAGCAAAACAGTATGAGCAGTCAGTCCTCGCTGGATGCAGTTGTGGCTGGCACTGCTGGCGCCGGCTCTGTATTTGTGCCACCTCTTCTTAGCCTCAAAGCTGGCTGAAGTCTCAAAGCACTGCCCTGTGCCCAAGTTAATTCATCCTGATCTCCCCAGGGCTTATTAGCTCAGCCACTGCATTACCCTAGAGCAGCTGCATGGTCCCCAGATCAAGCTGTCTAGACAGCTTAAAGAGCAGGGAGAATAGACATGCATAGCCTAAGGCCATCTTTGGGACTTATGGGGATTTGGCCTTCTTGGAAAGGCATTTTATTGATGAGCTTCCATAAACTCTGGTAGAGGAAACAAGGTAGAGAGGAAAAAAAAATAAATCTGCAAATATTCTGTAGATAATGCCCCCAGATTTTCCCACTGAGAGTCACAATACCTCTTCCTCTTGCTTCAGCCACTGTTCCAAGGATTAGAAACGGTCTGATTGCATCTTGATGGGAGCTTCATGCAGAAAGATAATTTCCCATATTTGTGTGCCTGGGAGCAATGATATGTACTGAAACAAAGATGGCAATCCCACTTTCAGGGAGATATCTGCATGTACATGTCCTGGGAGATGATCCAAATAAATTAATTCTCACTCAAAAAATGCCAGCCTTGGTGTATTTTACTATTTGGAGAGGATTTGCAGCAGCCTTTGTTGCAACATGTGCCTGGACAAGCAGAATGCTATAACCCGCTTCATGCGTGTGACAGTACATCGCTGTCCTCACCATAAGCTTTGATCACCCGAGTAAAAGTTCTCAAAATGCAAGAATATTGCTTGTGTTTGTTGGTTGGCTTTAGAGCAATAAGACCTGTAGTACAAGAAGTTCAGTTATCATGATGTATTGCGTAATTATTCAGGAAGCAACTATGACAATCACTGTAAAATTCTCAGTGTAACTGCTGTCAACAGTAAAATATAAAACCACCACTTTGCTTCACCAGAAGCTGGTGTTCCAGCCTGGTTAAACCACCGCTCTGCTCAAAAGCACTACTTGGAGCTGTTTGTCACAGCTCCCCTCTTGCTAAATTTTATTCAGTATACTCATGTTTAATACAGTTCTCAGAGGCTTGGATATAACAAAAATCCATTTACAGAAGGGCTAAGGCAAGTTGATAGCTCTCTCTTGCCTGCTGTGGGGCAGGACTCTGCCCACGGGCCGCTGGCCACAAGAAACGGGAACAGCAGCCTGAGGAGCACGTGCAAGACAGCCAGACCTGGAGGCTGAGCCCGAGCAGTTCACGTCTCCTGAATTTGGCCAGAAAAGCTGGGGTGCCTGCACCATCCTTCTGCTGGTCAGAGACCACTCTTCTGCGTTTTGCAGTTGAGAAAGAAAGAGATCAGTGGTCGTTCATATTCCTGCGCCTCCTGACGTATGCAGGAATGGCTGTGCTGCTGCTTACGGCGACGGCGCATCACAGCGAGGAACGTGGCAGAGCCACACTGAGGTGGGAAGTGGAGCTGGTCTGAAATAACGTTATGAATATGGTGATAACAATAGCTTTAGGTGGTGACAAGACCAGGGCAGGAGGTTATCGATTAAGCTTATTTTGGGGCTGGTGAAAGAATGAACAAAGAAGCAATGCAACAGCTCCCAGGCTGAAAGCAAAGAGCAAAATCACCAGGTATGAAGAGCTGTCCCCAGAGGAATTGCAAGCATACTTCATCAGACTATGAACTGGCAAGCGAAAGAAAAGAGCAAGTTAAGCCCTACAGGAAGAGGGGTGGAATAGCAAAAGTGTGCGGGTCCAAAACTCTCTAACGAAGACATTAACAGGACAGGAGAGAAAAGGGACTTCTCAGTGGTGGGGAGTAACATACCTTGCAAACGTTATTTACATCAGCTTGTTAATGTTTTCAGGTTATGTTTTTCTTCAAGACATTTTTGGTTTAGTTAGTGACGTTTTGCTTTAGGCAGGGCACTAAACTGCTGATTTGTTATTATCTGGGAGGTTCCTGCCCAGGGATGCAGATCAGGGATTGCTTCAGGAATCACAGCCCTACTCCATGTGTCCCTCACCCTGAGAGGTGGAGGATACCTACAGGCACCAGGGCGTGAGCTCAGGGAGCCAAGAGAAGCACACTGGGGATATACAGTCTCCAGTGACGCAGAGATTTGCACGTGACAGCTCACGTGATTAGTGCTACCATTATTATTTAACAGCAGCAGGTTGGTGGGCATTACTTGCTCTCCTTCAGTTGGTCTCCAGGTGCACATTGGCTCCAAATCATTTCCATGCAGGCAGGCCCGCACTTGGGAAGCACTTAGGAAGCTTCTCCCATGTCACTGTATAAGAAGACAAACTGTCATTCTTCAGATGTTAATTTGCTGCTCCCAAATTAGGAAAGGTACATCAGATGAACTTTATTCTTCTGTAAATTCCTATTAGCTACTTGTTTGTTCTGACTGGAAACACCCCTTGTCTTACGCTTAACCTGGGGCACTACTGCTCTGTACTGATCCTGCTCTCTCCTTCCCACCTTGGCTTCTAGGGCATTTCCTTCGTTCTTTTCTAGCCTGTCATTTTTCAGAATGGGAGCCCATCACAAGGCCGTTTGAGCAGTCTGTCTATGTATGTTGTCCCTTCAACAGTATTTGAACCTGTTGTCTAACTTTTAACAACACTTAACTGAAGGTCAGATGTCCCAAAGGTATTGATTCTTTAGTATCTTTTATAAGAATAGGCAGCTGAGTAGAGGATGATCTCTCCTGTGCCTTCCCCAAGGGAAAGGAAGCAGTGCAGATTTGTTCTTATTCATCGGAGAATCTATATAAAAAATAAATTCCTGGAAAACCAGGTTTTGATAGGGCTGCTGCTCAGGGGACCACTTTTTTGCAAGGAAGCGAGCAATGCTGAATTTCACTCCACACGCTGGTACTGTTTGCCAAATAGTGTTAACTGGGAGGAATTTTTTCAGTTTTATTGTTTATAAAGGTCCCTCCACTGTGTCCTAGTACCTGCTGCTCTGCATCAGGCAGGCGTTTTCACTGAGCAGTTTGTGACGACACCTTCCAAGTCACAGGCCTCAGACAGTCCCATGGCCCAGGCTCATCAGAATGGGTAGGAAGTTTACCTTACCTCAATCTGAGTTAAATTTCATCTGCTACAACATTGCTCCATTTCCCAGTCGGTTTCTGTCTCTCAGCAGCTTCTTAAGGAGTAATAATTTTTTTAGTCGAATGTCATGCACAAAAGTTTACCAGCTTGCTGTGAGTTTTCTCCTTCATTCTTTCACCTTCTCTCTTCACACAACATGAAACTGTTGGCCCCTCTTCACATCTCTGGGAGGGCCTCATCTCCTCAACAATAGGGGCAGACATTTACAATACTGCATGAAGATTAACATTGCCTCTTGGGATATGTATGCATTGCATATCCCATTGGATCTGGCCTCATAGGCCGGGATATGTGAAAGCAAGGTAGAGTGATGCTCTCAGTAGCTTAAAAGAGCCCAGTTCCTGTAAAAGCCTGTTGTCTGCCACAGCAGAGTCCTGCAGCTCCGTTCCTGCTCTTCACAGCTCAGCTGCCCAAAGCTCAGGCCATCCAATACGAAATTCCTCCCAAGTATTCTAACACGCGGTGAAGGGGCAGACGCTCACCCAGTGCTCAGGTAAAGCAAAGGGGATTACTACTCTCTGCCAGCTAATTTTTCTAAGCTGACTGACGCCATGGTTCCATGGTCCCTTTGTTCTTCTGATGCTAATTCACCTGACTTTGCTTTCTCACCAACAGAAAACATCCTTCAGTCCCTTGTATTTTAACAACAGTATGGTGAAGAGGGGGACCACAGTAACTGGGGATGTTTCAGTACTGAAAGGGACAAAGTGTGGCCACCAAAGATGTGCACACCACAGGGATGAATAAACAATTGGACAGATCATCCTCCCACCCACTGGTCCTACATGAACCTGGTTTTCCTTCGTTAAATAGACATATTGCTTTGAAGAAAACTTCTACCTACTCACCTCACTTCTTCCTCCCTCCCAAGCAGCACTAGACTGTCAGCTGGTTGTTTTTTAAAGAAAGAAAAGAAAAGGGCATCCTGTCCTCAGATTTTCAGGAAGGATGATGGAAGGGAAGTGCTTTCTAACCTGGGCAAATACAATACTGAACACAGTGTGTGGCAGAAGTCAGGTGGGGAAAGGACTGCTGTGTCACCGCATGAAGGGGAACAGACCCTCACCGGACACCTGGGGGCAGCTGGCTGAGAGGGAAAGGGCCTGCGAGGTGTCTACA
>NW_010259880.1:6203-35074 GCF_000690775.1 Eurypyga helias
GTACGAGGGGAGGAGGTGGAGTGGGTACTTCAGAATAAAAATGGAGAGAAAAAGGATCCCTTTGAAGAGTTAGGTGGGTCAGGTAAACATTGAGTTATAAGGGACTGAATAAAGCATTTGAAATGTAGCCTTCATTAACATTTTGGCTGTCTTATCTCCAACTAATTTATTTTAAGGACGTGGAGGTCTGTACCTGCTCCTGTATCAAGATGATTATCAGGCAACCTTACTGTTTTTTTGAGCTGTTTCTTAAGCAGGAATTCTCAATGTTTCTTGAGGCCCTGTGCTGGTTTTCTACATTTCCCTGTGTCCGAAGACATGAATCACCAACTCACTATTATTTCTGTGCTATTAATCTATCAGGAAATTTCCAGATGATTTTTTTCTTGCCTCCAGCAGCTATGGAAGCTATAGCTGCCCAGTGGGCTCATGGCCCAATCACATGTTTTGCCAGTTGCCCCAAGGAAAAGGCTAGAAATTGTGGACAAGAGAGTTGCGAGTAACCAAGGTGCAAACATCCATCTGCTCTCCAAACATGCTACTCATGAGCAAGTAATACTGAGCAAATAACTGATTACATTAGTTTGGCTTTTATTCTACTTGTTTTCAACTATAAGCTATTCACTAAAATTTATTATTTGCTCAAAAATAATTAAAAAGTGCCATTAAGTTCCAGACAGCATAAAGGTCAGGAGGTCCTTTCAGTTAGTGTGGTGCCAACCTTCACCTCCAACACAGCTACTCCCAGGAGAGGGAATCTCCAAGGGAAAGCGTGCCACTGCTGTTGGGGCTTAATCCTCACTGCCAGCACCATGGAAAGCAAAGCTTTTCCAGCTGAGGGTAGGGTTTATGTGAGGAAGCTAGAGGTAGAAACATGACAACAAACAGAGATGTTTTATCTGATAGGCATTTATTGATAGTAAGAAATAAAATCAGTGGCTTAAAAAGCGTACAGGCTCCCTGCTGATAGTACTGCGCTCGCCTGATCACCCACTTGTTCCCCAGCCCTTGTCTTTGTTTGCATCTGAGAACAGTCAGAAGGGATGGGGCTGACAGGACGGGTACCTGAACGGACTTGCAAGGCACAGCTGTGTGAGAAAAGATGTCATGGTCTGACTACACCAGAGAGCATGCTTAGCTGTGTAAGGAAAGTGTGTAAGAGACGTTTTTAGTCAGGATCAGTCTTAGGAGATCGTCCAAAGGTTTCTCCAGGGGGACTGCATGTGGAGTATCTCCATTTCTGTGAAGATACACTTTCCCTAAGAGCTGCCTTTGAGAAAGTTCTGCTGTGGTGGAAGGCCCCTGTGTGCAATGGTCTGTGAGCAAACGGGTCTTGGCACAAACATCAATGTATGTGATGAATACAAATGAGTTACCTGCCCTTAGAAACGCAGCTCACGATGACAGCTATGACAATGTAAAATGTCAGTTTTTCATCAAGTGCTTCTGTGTACAAGAAACTGCGAGCATAGACATCTTCTCATTACTTTAAGCTATTTACCATTAATGTACATTTTTTTGATCTTTAAGAGCTTCAGGCTCAATGACTGGTTGCTGCGCATACTGTTTGCTCAGCTCAATAAGGCATAGTAGGAAGAAGCTACTTTATTCAAAGAGAAGCATCATACCTCTTACTCCGTAAAGTCTATATTTTTTTAGTCTAAATCTACTCAATGCATGCATATCTTTGTGTGGCTTTAAGAAAAATGTATTTGCAATGTCAAACACTGTAATCCATCACTAAAAATGCTATTTTGTCCATTGCACTTCAATATTTTTTAATTCTGATGGAAGTGTGAAGTGAACTTACCAGTTGTAAGGCCAGGGCCTAAGCAAGAGCCCTGCCATGAGTGGTAGAAGTGAGGGCAGCTCTGCCTAAAGAATAGCCTCGGGCCCTGATTCAGAGCTGCCCAGAGCCAACGCACAGTGTCTCATCAGCTGTGGTGGACTTCACAGCAGAACTCACATTCGGTAGAGCAAGGTTCGAAGTATGTCCTGCCCAAGAGTTGACATATTATGACATACCCCATGGCAATAAGCAAAATGAACCGTAACATATCTTATTTGCTCTGTACGTCGCAGGGGCTTATGCTGACGAGGGTGACAGTCTCCCCCTGGCATTTGAGCTGCCCGGCCTCACACTCTGTCATGGTCTGATGGGCAGCCAAGCCGCTCACTTCAGCACATATCTGGATGCCTCCCTCCTCGCACAGCCCATCCTCATCACAAACACAGCTGTTGGATCGTGCTAAGCAAAAGAACAGAGGAAAAACACCCATCATGGCATTCGACTCAATGAAAACCAGACTAAAACGTTTCCAGCAAAAGCACAGTATTGACAGCAATTTTCTGGAGGGTGCTCAGGACAAGAAAGACATGGACCTGTTGGAGTGGGTCCAGAGGAGGTAACGAAGATGCTCAGAGGGCTGGAGCCCCTCTACTATGGGGACAGGCTGAGAGAGTTGGGCTTGTTCAGCCTGGAGAAGAGAAGGCTCTGGGGAAACACTGCGGTCTTTCAGTACTTAAAGGGGGCTTATGAGAAAGAGGGGGGACAAACTTTTTAGTAGAGCCTGTAGCTACAGCGCAAGGGGTAATGGTTTTAAACTAAAAGAAGGTAAATTCAGATTAGATATCAAGAAGAAATGTTTTACAGTGAGGGTGATGAGGAACTGGAACAGGTTGCCCAGAGAAGCTGTGGAGCCCCATCCCTGGAAGTGTTCAAGGCCAGGCTGGATGAAGCTTTGAGCAACCTGGTCTAGTGGAAGGGGTCTGAAGGTGTCCCTGCCCATGGCAGGGGGGTTGGAACTAGATGTTCTTTAAGGTCCCTTCCAACCCAAACCATTCTATCATCCTATGACTCTTTTCCTAACCAGAAGTAACATTAGCTGATGTTCAGGTTCATTGGAAAAACTAGGAGTGGAAATGATTGGTGCACTGCTGCGCTGGAGAAGCTGTTGGTACTTGTGGGAAATGTTTGCTGAAGGTACCTGAGAAGTCTCTCAAAGACTTCTCTGATGTTACTGATTGAACTGGTTTGTGTATCTACTGCTCCACAATCCAGATACCATATGACATCTGTCCTTGGACAGGAGGAGTAGGACAAGCGTGTCACCCAAAACTTCCAGAGGATCAACAGGGTAACCCACTTAATAGGGACTAGGAATAAGTTTTCCTGTGGGTAGTGCATTTGTTATGATATCCTGTGGTGTTTTCTATTCCACACTTAGAGCTTCCTGCCATGTCTGGACACCGAACACTGGGCTGATGGTTTGAACCAGCTTAGCAGTTCCTGGTGCTTCTGCGAGAGTCTGGAGATACCAAACCAGGACAGACCTACAGCTAATGCCTAACTCATGATAAAGATTTCATTTTGGTCATATAAACAGTTTACAACTGTGAAGAATCTCTTACCGTCACATTTTTCCCATGAACGGCATGATCCACATGGTATTTCAGCTGCCTGAGGCATTTTGCAGTTCTCTGCATCAGTAAGAGAGTACTTTCTGCCCACACACTCCAAGGCATGCATCTTGCAAACTGTTAAACGTGTGTTTCTCTTGGTTCTTTGGTCTGTAGCACAGGTGTCCAGGGAAGGACTGAAAACAAAGGCAGGGATGGCGCTATTTAAATGTGCTTTATCTTGGTACCTCTTAAAAAGAGCTGAGGGACTGGTAACATTCAGGGCCCAGTTCCACTTTCTCCATTCACTGAGGTACATCCTAAGAATGCAGCAAGGGAACTTGAGAATCAGACATGTGCGTAATTCAGACTCCTTCCTTTTCCACAAGATGCTACGCCTCAGGAGATGCAGGATTTGTTCCCTCTGAAGGACAGGGATATTACTGGTATTTGCCATTGATCTCAGTAGCAGTGAGAGTGAGGCCTTTGTTTAAAAGAATTCAGACCTCAATTATTCTGTAATATGTTACACATGCACGCACCTAAACACATGCACAGAAAACATTTTGTAACACATATATCAAAACATTTTATAAGTATTTATTAATTACGAGAGATGAGAACATACTTAAAGACCTTTTCTCTGCTGTCCTTAAAAGCCTCAGCTTTTACCAAACAAAATTTTATGATCCAACATTAGAGACCAAAGATATTTCTGGAAATATGCATCTCCACAGAAATTTTATGAAAAACCTGCTGTCCTTATCCAGGGAATTTGCTTTTTTATTTCTTGAAATTTGGATATTGTTGTAACACCCACAAAAATTAGCCTGTAAAAGTGGTACTAACAATTCTTGGGCACACTTAAACAGTGTTTGCTTTGGGGACAATTCCAGGAAGTTTTCATCATTTGTGTTTCATGCTGTGAGGGGGGGGGGTGGAGGAAAAAGCCTTTTCCTGATTTCTGGATTTTAAACTCAAGCCCCAGACTTCTCCACTTGTTCTCAGTGCAGAGACATCTGTGTGGAAAAAACAAGACAAGTGCCTCTCCAGAGCAGGGCATGCCTGAGCTCTCCTGGCAGCGCTGTAAGGTAAGGTGTTGTGCAGGGTACGAGGGGGCAGAGACGCACTCCCAGGGGATGGAGATCTTTCAAATATCGCCCCAAAGGCTTATTTCCAGAACAACTCCTCCTTTTGAGCTCACAAACACTCCCACAGTAAGTTTAGTGTCTAATGGGTCAGTTCTGAGGGTCAGCCTCAGAGAAGCAGATGTTTGGGTGTTTGGTGGGGAGAGAGGCCAATGAGGTACACAGCCCTAATGAGCTTCTTGAAGGGGAGGGTAACAGACCCTGGGAAAGTGGCTCATCAGACTAGGGAACAGGAATTTGGAAGAAGGAAGGTGTGATAACAAAGTCCTGACTCAAACCTTGCTCACTTGCTGGCCAAGGGTTAAGGTAATTTTTCTTTTTTTACCACTGGGAACTTTAGTTCTGGGAACTTACTAGTGGTTTTTGGTAGACCTATACATAAGGCATTGAGAAGTGACTGCTCCAAGCTTTGGGAACAGTTCTTTGAGAGACAGTTTTGAAGACTTTTAAAAGAGCTGGTTTTACACAAATTTTAAACTACCATTAACACAGTGCACCTTTAAGATACTTGAAGATATTTGGCACAGAGCTCTTTAGCTGAGCCTGAAAACTTCGCTGCACCTACCTGCAACTACATATGTCTGCAAAGATTAACTGCATTACATCTTCTACTTGGGCTAGCATCCTCAACTGTAGTGAGTCCCTTAACTGCTGTGCTTAGTCAAAATACCAGCCACCAAACCCTTGGAAGAGTTTGCTACTTGAATTTTCCTTAATGCCCTTTTGTTAACACGAAGAATGAGGTTCACTCTCTTATTCTGTGGCACAAGAAGGGGACAACCCAATGGACCCGCAGCACCATGCAGCTGATCAAGGAAACCCGTGTGCTTGTCTGCATTATACTGTTTGCTCGTCTGGCTGCACACCCTATGAGTTAGTGGTGCACTGATTTATAATGTGAAAGTTATCTTTACAAACAGATGTACAAGAAAAACTTCATGTGTAAATATCAGCTTAAATTTGGAAGAACAAAATGTGATCCAGTGAAAGCATCTAATCTGTAATTAAGTTATTATGTTTAAAATTGTTCAGGGACTTCATTTGCCTGTGTGATATATCTCAGTATCTGAGTCTTAAGGTCAAAAACTTGCATACAAGGCAACTTGATGTAGGTGAAAGGGTAAAGACCAGACACAAATGCACTAATCTGTCTGCTTTGCACCACTTCAGCAACACCCAAAAGAGTGGGGAGGCTGATTTAACCAGCTGCCAAAGGCTGAACCAGGGAGTCCATGGTCCCTGTTGCCAATCTCTATCTACAGTATAATCCCTCAAGCTGCCGTGGGAGTGCTTCACGTATTTGCTATGGCTGCTTCTGCTGGGAGAAAGCCAGTGAAAATCGACTTGTTCAGATGGATCAGAAAAAAGATGGAGGATCTGTACTCATAAGAAAAATTAATAATTTGCACTCATTGCTGAGAAAGGGTATTACAGACTGGGAGCATCACAGCAGTGCAGTAAAAATTGTCAGAGGCAAGGAAAAATCCTTGTGTAAAGTGAGTGTGAGAAATTCAATACCTTTTACCATAAAAAGACGACTTGGGTAAGAACAAGCTTTTACTAAAGCACATATTGTGAGAAATGAAAGACCAGATGAAAGCCAGCAAACACCTTCTCTCCCTTTCACCTACAACGAGAGGCAGGCAACTTCCAGTGAAAAATTCAGCACACTGACAATTATGTTAACTTTTTAAAATTATACCGAAGACCATAAGTTTTATTATAAGACAGGCCAAGAACACTTGGGAGAGACACAGATGCTATGCAAATAAATGTGGGGAAAAAAAGAGGGGGTAGGATTTAAAAATTATCAAATCTTATATTTCACTGATAGTTTTTAGCTACTGGAGGCTGAAGCTTCATCTGCATTAACATAGTATCTGAGCTCTGGCCTTGCACTAGGGCTAATTCACACAAAATAGCTGATGCCCATAATGTTAAAACTCTCTTTGCCACGAGAAGATGGGGACTATATCAGACTGCCTGTTAGGAATGGCCCCTGACCCTGGTAACTCCTGCACTGTGCCTGGGAATCATCTGGGAGTTGGTCCCTGCCAAAGCTCTATTAGGAGCTGCTTCAGCAATTGAGCAGCTCTGGTGCCCAGTATTGTTCCCAGGCTCTAATTGATGAGAATGGATGTAGCCTCAATTACACCCCCATCAGCCTATCATGTGGTCCTCGTGCTGCCCCTGGAAGTATCGGTTGCTAGTCTCTTGGAAAATGAAAGGCTGTAGGATGGGTCTGAAGCCATAATGTTCCTGAATTCCCACATGAACTCGTTTCCCAGCTCTTTTCCGAGCAGAAGCTGTTGCTCAAAGTCACTGCCACAGGAATGCAAGCCAAGTTACTTCTGCTGTCTGAGGAAGGCCCAAGATCTGCCTACGTGCCTTACTCCTACAGCCTTAACAGGCTGGCAGATTAGTCTGCTTTGACAGCTGATGATTTATCCTTCTATTATTAGATGTGTTATTTCAAGACAGAGTGAAAAGATGGCATCAGGTAACAGAAAGGACTGTTATCTATCTTCCTGCCATTTTGAACATAATTATAAAAAATAGAAACAGGCAAGTAGTAGATTAATTATAACTGAAGCCTGAATGCTTAACTGAATGTAATTAATTTAACTTCCAAGGTTATTGTGACTCTGCCCAAGGCCTTCCCTATGACTGAGGGCTCCCCTTGTCTTTCCACGTAACTAAGCTCAACACAGCCATGAACCAGAAGAGGGGTTGTTGCCTCACCTTAATGAGTATTGAGGAAAAAGGAGTAGGACCAGATTATTCAAAATATTTAGGTGTTTAAGGACAGGAATAGTCTTAACAAAGTTATTACAAACCTGGCACACTCACCTTTGCATTCAAAACAATGGCCTCAGATCCTATGTAAGTGTCCAGTGACTCAAAAAAATCTGAACCAAGCTCACCAATTTCAATGTTGAGATGTCCAAAGTGTGTTAATTTCGGCTTAGAACCAGAGTCTCCGTGCAGTGCACTCTTGAACTATGTGGCTGATGGGAAGTACACTTACTCCACTGAGTTCTGCTACCTTGAAATAACTTGAGATGACTTAAAAATGTCTTCTGCCTGCTACACAAGGATACGACAGATTTTGTCTGTCATCCTAGATTTTCCAAACTGCTCAGCTTCTGCTGTGATATAAACCTGGCCAGGTTTCATATCCAGAGCTCACATCCACTGTGATGGCTTTATCAGAGACTTCATCCAGTCCATGAAAACCAGCCCAGATGTTGGAGTGCTGAACCCTTTGGCACATCTGACCATCACCACCAGGTGGTTTCAGGTGTCTTCTTGTCAATCCTCCATTTTGGTTCTGTTACCTCCACGTTTAGCAAAGAACTGAGAGAATTGCGCATTTCCTTACATTTGTCCTGCATTGCTTAAAGCACTATATAGGCTTAGATCAAACAGGAAACAATAAACTCTGGTCTGCAAGTTATGAGGGCAGTAAAGGTGACGTGACTGGTCTGTGCAAACTGCTGTGTAAATGGGAGTTTAGATTACTGTGCCTTTCATAACTCTCCAGTCTCTCAGCAGGGAAAAGAAATCTGCTTTATTTCGCTAGCTTACTGCTTTGATGGCTTATGTCCCAAGGGCCTCTGTTCTAAATTTTCCTCAATCTTCTAAATCTTCAAAATATCATTTTATCTTTTTCCATCTATTTCACAGATCAAGTGGAGCTGAAATTATCCCTTCACCTTCTGTCATCCAACCAAATTCCACCACTACTAAAACCCACTGACAGCTCTGACAAGCCAGGTAAGTGATGAACAGGACATTGATTGAGCTGTAAAGCAAACAAAGTACAATGCCTCCTTCTCAGATGAGTAAAGCTTTCCTGGCTGTCATGGACTGAAGACTTGAGAAATTTAATTGGTCTTGAATAAAGTGAGAAAGTCACTGCCAAATTCATCCTGAACTTACCCACACTCATAGGGCATTTTGCACACACATTGTGACTGATGCACTTTCTCCCACGGCTGACATTTAGGCTCTGTCCCTTCTGGTTTCGCACTGGGCACTGAAGTAGAAGAACACAGACAGTGCTGTTAAGGGTCAGCAAAACAAGGGCTGATAAAGGTCTACTCTGAAATTATCCTATGAGTTGAGATTAAAAGGGACTGAATTGTACAACCATGACATGAAAGCACATCTTGCGTGTACAGTGAAACTATCATCTACTGCATGGAAGGAATCAACCGCTATTAAAAAGATATGATACACTTTGCAAAGTTACTGCTCAATAATTTATCCAGGGGTCATGAGTCAGATGGAAGGAGACAGGCATTATGTTCAAGTTTAAACATTCATCTCTGTTTCTGCAGCAGCTGTTAGTTTCTGCTAAACTTCACAGTGCTAAATCATAGCTGGCAACAACTTTGTCATTAGGCTTCACTGTGGGCACTAGAATACCCAAGGTTCCAGCGTAGAAATGTGAACCTCACTATCCGCATACACTGATGGTAATGAAAACTACAAGTTCCATCACTAGTCCTCAATCAGCACTAACTTTAAAAGCCATAGTGATTCTCCGGGAATTTTCTTATGATTGCAGACATACTGTTCTTTGAGTTCTGAGTGTATTCCAATCCTGAAAATCAAATACGCCTTTGCTAAACATCCCTCTGGAGATTTCTGGATCAAGTAATGACAATACTTTGCTAAATCCATAAGGACACACTTTCTGAAAAAGCTTTATCCTGATTTGTGTTTTAGATTAGGTGTCTGTAGTTTCCTCCTATGACATAAAACTTTAATACCTCTGAACATTGTTGCCTTTAAAAATATATATAAAAAACTGTCCCTTGTGGTTTAAGACTTGCGGAGAAAAACAGACAGGCAGAAATTTCCAGAGAAGAAAAAAAAAGTACCAAAAAAGCGTTGCAGTGCATTGCAATACAGACATCAGGCATAACTCTGTCTTCTTGCAGAGGGGAAATTTCCACCAAACCTCCACACTGTCTCCAGCCCTGGGGCTGTTGGTTGTATAGCTGACTGAAACTGACACTATTGCTGACTAAATACTGTTGTCCAAAACGTGTGCGTACCACTGCATCTGTGTGTACGTATCTTCTTAATTTTTACCCTTATCCTTCTTACCCTTATTCCCTGTTTTTTTAACCATTGTTCTAATTGCTATTCTAATCTAATTATTGTCCCTTTTTTGTTTGGTCTTTTTTCTTTTTGGACTCCTATACTAATGTAATACTGCCATACAGCCAAGCACAAGCTGTTTCTAAAGACAGAAGCGTTTAAAACTGTTTCTAATTATTACCTGAATTTGAACACATGATGTAACAACAACAACAAAAAAAACAAAAAAACACTGATGAAAATCAGTCACTTAGGCTAAGCCTAAGGAGTAATTGGCAACAGTACTTTACCACCAGTGTTTTAGCAGCAGTGAGCTGTTTATGTACAGCTATGTTACTCCTTCTGAAATCATTCTGCTTCCTGTGCATGTGGATATGACACAGCAGCAGACAACTTACACTGGAAATCTTGCAGGTCTGTTGCCTTTTGAGGTCTAAGCCTGACTGTCACCTGCCTTTTCCCTCAGGTGAGGCGACCGGAGCCAGCAGTGGGCTGGTAAGTAGAGGACAGACATGAATGTAGGAGACATGTCCAGTATTCTATAGCAGTGGCTGCTGTCTCCAAGCAAGGGTCTCCCCATGGATATGAGAACATCTGGGACCTCAGGTGAGGATGAGACTGGATTGAAGCAGCAAACTGCTTGGATGTCTGTACATCACCGATCAGTACTGTAGGATTCCTCAAGAGAAAGCATTGTCTGCCTTCCACAGCTGGGGAAGATGACTTAGGGCTGCTGTATGGTACAGGCCATTTCCCTCTCTGCCAGTGCCTGCCAGTATCAGCCTAAACAGCTGTTACCATTATCTTGAAGGAGCTTTTTCCCATTGCTTCCAGTTCCTGGAGATTTACTCCGTATCAGCTATGTGACTGTCAGATGAGCAAAAGGAGTCATTCAGCCCAGTCCCTCTTTGCCATGACAGGCTGAGGAGCAGTGAACAGCTTCCAGATAGAAAAGCTGTATGTCTAAGGTGCAGCCCACGCAGTGGTGCACACAGCATGGGTGGAAAGTGAAGTACACTTGGGTGGCAGAATAGGCAGCACACATCCCAGGCAGCCTCTTAAAATCTTGTCAGTGACAACACTTGGTAGCAATAGGGGAGTTAGTTAGCAGCAAAAAGACATAAGGGCATCTCAGAAGGAATGTCTTAAGGCATCTTGTTTGAACAGCCCACAGAAAACACACGCTTGCATTTTCTATGTTTCCTGCTGGTGGCATATGTCTTCTCTACCACTGTTTCACCTATAGCTCTGTCTGTGCCTTATCTACATCAGCCAAACTCTGCCCAGGAAAGAAAGTCCTGCACGGCATGTGGAGGACTGCCATGGCTTACCTGGTCTCTTGCACTGGATAGTCTTCAAGTCAGGAGACCACTTGAGGCTGGGCTCGCACAAAATGGAACGTGCCCCTTCTAAGTGCATGTCGTGTGGACAGGACAGAGTTATTCTCTCACCAATCTCATACACAGGTTTCCATGGGTCTCCTTGCAAACCCCCTTCCAAGGCAGGCAGGAGACAAGCCGTTTCTAAGGATCAAAGCATTGGAGATAGCTCCAGTGAATCAGTGGATTGCAGAAAGCAGTCATTATTTTATCTTTTCTTAAAATTCCTTAACAAACTGATGGTAAGATTAGCTGATTTTCCTCTAGAAATATATCATTCATATTAGCACAGAATATTAGCTCATCACACCAGCCAAACGTGCAATACCAATGACACAGTGACAATATCTCCACCTTCTGCCTGCAGGTCCACCCCTAGCTTAAAGAGGGCTTCTCTGTTCTTAGGGCCCATACTTCCCTTGAGGATTCACACTAAAGAATAACATCCTTGTAGAGAGGTCATAGGTACAGGACCCTGGAAGACCATGTACTGATACACAAAGAGATGGCATTTAAACAGTGTGGTCTAGCCTCTGTGGGCAGTCCTGGTTGGGAGGAAGATAGGATGGTGTTAAACTACAGGTCTGAAAATTGTCAACTCTATCGAATCCCACTCAATGTGCAAGGATAAAAAAGAAAGCATAATTGTTACTGACTGGGTTAGAGGAAAAGACTGAAGTGGGGAGACCATCCAAGACATAAATAGCTCCTTGGAGTTACGTTCTTATGACATGGCAATTATTTGAGAATTTTGTGGTTGACCAGTGCCGCCCCTGGATCTTTTCCTCAGTTTGCTTTAGGAATGGACCCATGCACATGGTTCCTGGATATAGCCACAGGACTGAACTAAGCAATGCATTTTGTCTCCACAAGAAATAATGCCGGACTGCAATTTGGTCTCCTGCATTTCCCTCCAGCCTTCCTTAAAACACAGAAACACAGAATCATTTAGGTTGGAAAAGACCTTTAAGATCATCAAGTCCAACTGTAAGCCTAACACTGCCAAAATGGAAAGTTTCCCAAAACAATTCAGTTTTCCTGTCAGTTTGAGCTATTCTTCTTTAATATTTGCTAAGATGCTGAACTAGTCCTGGGAAGACTTTTCGGTTTTGTTTGACCTTCTATTTTAGTGTTACAATATCTGGAGTCAAAATAAAAGTCAATTTAGACCAGAGAACTGGGAACTTCAGTTGTGTGTTTCTCCCCCCTTGTTGCTGGAAATCAGATGTTCTGAGATGTGACAGTGGTATTCAGGAATGGAGCTGTATTTCAAACCAAGAGTCCGCTAAACATACCCTGACAATATCTGTCTCCAACTTGCCACTGTAAATTACTGCCACACTTAGCAACAGGATCACCAACCAGAGAATATCCATGTCTGCAAGCATAAACAATGCTTTTCCCAACAGCGTATGAGTTTTCAGCATTCTGAAAAGAAAGGTACAGGTGAAATTTTGGATATACAATCTTAGAACCATCAGCAGCATTGAACTCCCATTAACTCTGGGATGCAGTAGCTGAGGAGAGTGAAAAGCATGAATGTCACTCTACAATGCACTGATGAATACTGGGGATTCTGGAACACTGGGGGCAATTCTGGTTACCACTAGTCAGTAAATGTGATCAAAATGGAGACGATGCTGCAAATAAGTTGGTAGAATACAGATTATTCAGGCTATTTTAATTTAGCAAAGTGAGTGTTATAGCTGAAGATACCCTGTGGCAGGGGTCTGGCAGTGGTGCGTCACTGATGGAACAGCATTTTCCTGCAAGTGTTTTAACTGACTGCAGATATGGCTGCTGTCAAGCATTAGAGGGGAACAAAAGTTCTTTAACAGCCTTCCAGGGGGATCAGTGGAGAGTATACAGCTTTGTTAATTCTTGGGATGGTATGTTATCATCTTGCTAAAGGTTAATGTAATGTGGTGTCCTGGTCCCAGGCAGGGATGAGCTGCTCTCCTGGGGCCAGTCCATAAGGTTTTGTTTCATTCCATAATACATCAAGCTGAGTGGTCACTATTACCCCCATACTGGCGGCGCTGGGAGCGGGCCGGGGGGAAACTTGCAGAGGCTGGACCCTGAAGGTGTTGGGAGGGGGTGGTGTCTGCTCGGAGGTTCCTGTGGCAGTGAAGGTTTTTTTCCCTCTGCAGCACAGTCTTTGTCTGGACCTGGTGGCAGGTGATTAGCAGAGAAGTAGTCTTTTGCCAGGGAAATTGCTCTGGGAAAGGGGGGTTGGAAGTTTTCTTTCCCCCTGTTCTGGCTCCTGGGGCTCAAAGAGGGGGTTTTTCACTTTGGGGCTTTGGAGTTATTTTTGCTTGCTGTCCTGGAACCTGGCTGTGTCCGTCCACAGGTGGTGAGATCCTGTTATCATTTGTTCTACTTTTCTGCTCTTTTAATTACTCTTTTAATTAAGTTGCAGTTGTGCAGAGACAACTAATGGATTTTGAACTAATCCTTTTATTTATTTATTGAGTAAAAACACACTAGACAGCCTCGTAACATGGAGAATACATAATCCATTACTCCAAGGGAGGAATTTAGTCTCCCTTGTTAAATAGGCCCACGTTACCATCAGCCAAATACCTTGCCACATCATAGTTTCACCAGGGAACAAGAAAGTGCAGTGCTCAGTTACAGGGTGTAGAGTGAAGATCCCTAAAATCTGTTTATAATTTTGCTGTGGAGTGGCTGGATGACCTCAGACAGTTTACTTTTGCTGTTATTTTTTGTGGCACAGAAAATTTTTGAGAACTTATACAGTAAAGGACAATTAGATTACTTTTCTCTGTAGGTACCATTGTCCAGAAAAGCAAAGTTTTTGTTCTGTTTTTGGGGGTGGTGATCTTTCGGTTTTCTTTTACTTTCAGTGAGAAATCTTGGCTAATGTCATGTAAACTTCATTTAGGGAGAACTGCTGAGAGAGCTGCTACACAGTAGCTCTGATACTAAGCTTACCAAAAGAAATACAAATTTGCGAGTGAATATCTGTATTAACTGTAATAGAGACACTGCAGGTAGGGGTAGGACAGATAATAGAGTACTAGAAATAACTTACTTGAACAAATCCGTTTTCCAGGAGAGGAGGAGGTGAACAGAATTCTGTAGGAGTTATGGATAAATCAAAACAGTGTGGTTCAATCAAGCTATGAAGCAAACAAAAGTATGATTTAGTTTGAATTTAGTCTTCCTTTCAAAATTCTACACTTCTCAGTGAAGCCCATTTTCAAGGCTATTATATGTCCATTTACATCACAATTATAGTTAAATCAGGCACTGCCAGGCTATCTGTGAGAGCGCTAAATAGAATGGTGTCAGGTTTACTGGTTATTACCCCATTTTCCAGTCTTACCTCGTATCAGATTTACAGCTTCTGAATTTCATTTTGTTTCAGCTTAAATATGAAAGCTCAGTAAGTGATCTTCTCCCCAAATTCAATAGCCTATGCACCCTTCTGAAATAAGCTTTAAAATCTTCCCATAGTCATTCTCCAAACGTTTCTTTTCTGCTTACCGAAAGTGCTGCAGCTCTTCGTCTTCGCACGGTCTGCTTTCCTGCTGCTCTCCTATGCAGGCCTTCCCACCGCCATGTGGGGAGGGGTTGTTGCAGGCTCTACTCCTTGATTTCCTTCCCCCTGAACAAGGGCTCCAGGAAGACCAGCAGCTCCAGTGTCCATCAACCACACCTATGTAACATTTGCGAATATTTCACATTAAACCACTCTGCAGGTTTGCTGTCCTTAAACAAAACAAAACAAGAAAAAAGCATGCATTGATCAAATCTAGTGATGAGCCAAACTGTGACCTTACAAAGAATTCCAGATTGCGATGACCTAATCTTACCTGAACTCATGGGTACAATTCCATGGAGCTTATATGTTAGCTATTTTTATAGTCTCTTAGACTCAGATATCAGATATAAATAATTAAAAAAGTAAATAGCAACCATTTTTTAAGTTATTGATACTCATTAATTTAGTAAATACACTGAATCATATAAGGTTACATTTTGAGTGGTTAGTACTGTCCACTGCATTGAAGAGTAATAACAGAACCAGTTCTTTGTCAAGTACCTACAGTTTGGGCATATGAAGTGAAGACTCAGGACCAGCATGACCCTCCCCATGCTGTAGGTCTGCAGTGATATCTGACCCAAGCAGGCACTGCGTATCAGCCACTCATTCAGCCATCAGTGGGACAGACAGACTCTGGATGCAGGACAACACCCTTGCCACTTCTAAATCCTCACAAGTTTAAGGGGTGCTGACCTGGCTGATTTTGCACGAGAGTTCCCAGCTCACAGGCTGCTCCAAAGGTGTAAGGTTTGCAGTAACACACACACTGAGTTCCTTCCACGGCTGCCTCACCACCGTTCTGGCAAGGCTGACATCTGCAGGGATCGTTTTCTGCCATATATTCTTCAATGGCTTGTTTTAGGTAATGCTTTTTGACTGAGGAGCAGGGCACTTCCTTTACCAGCTCATATAATGGTGTTAGCTGCAGACAGCAGAGAAACATTTATATTGAACAGATATACTGGGGGTATAAGCACATTTCATCATGTAAGATAATTTGTGATGTATGCTTCTGTACATGGGATTTGGCAGATGCTCTAAACTGCTGGCTAACTAGCTAAAAATCTTGTGTTAGTATTTAATAGTAGCCTTTTTCTGAATAGTCGATCTGCTTAACAGCATCCCGTAAATCTAGTGGTAGATTAGTCACATTTAAACATATTTGAACTATGAGATTATGATTGAGATAGAAGTGTGACACAGACCACCTATGTACAGTAATCTAAATTCTCAACCAGCTATTCCCAGTCAAAAAAGCTGGACATTCAAACAACTCATTAGAGTATTTCTTTGAGCAGTGATTGAAGGTAACAGTAAACACAACCATTTTGCATTTCTATTGCCTAATTTATAATATTCTGTGTTTTTATATTTAATTTTAAAAATCCTGTCACAAATCTTTGGAATTTATACCATTTTTCAGTAAGTGGGTAGTTCCTGAAAGGGGCTTAGACAAGGTGGCAGTGAATACGGCCATGGCCAACGTTTCAGAGTCTGGCTTCCAGAATATGCAGTTGTGCTAAACTTCTGGATGCAGAGAAAAGGAGGAGGGATAAAAGGGATACATAAAAGTTGGCAAGCTGAGTGGAAGCCACAGACACCTGCCAATAGGCATTCAGGAGAGGGGCTATCTCAGATCTGAGCTCTCTCCAGTGCCAGGGTTACTCTCTGTTCTTAAGCAGAACTGCACTAAGGTCACTGAAGGCTGGTAAGATTGTAGGTATTGACCTGCCATAGGACTTAGACTTGTGATGCAGCTGATCATGTCATCTTCATGGCATTTTCTTCCTGTGAATTCTCTTTTCTTTTTTATAAAATTATCTGAAAACAAAATGATTGCAGACTACAGCCCAATTAATCACCAACTATAGGTTAATACTTTCACCCCTTGAGGTGATCCCATCTGCTTCTTCCTGCTTCAGGAAAATAGCCTTACCTTTTGTTTAATTACTCTGGGATAGTCTGTCACTGATCTGGCCCAAAAGGAGTATCTCTGACTGTTCCCAGCAGGATTATTCAGCTCTAGATAACTGAGGCCAGCAACAGCACCTGGGCTTCCTCCTTCTATGTACGGGTCTCCTTTAATTCTATTACCACTGCTTCCTGCAGATTCAGGATAGAAAATCAGAAAATACCAGTATTGCTATATGGACATAGAAACAATACATGCAAAAACTATACTAGCAAGTAGCCAAAGGATTCATTATTGCAGATCAACCACCTATGCCTGGACCAAGAGCTCCTACACTGATAATACATAAGAAGTATCTGGTTTTGTAGGTGTCCTGGCAGCCCTGGCTTAGGGTGTCCAGAAAGATACTAGCTACAGGAAAGCATTATCAATGAGTGATGGGTGTTGGAGAGCTTTCTGAACCAGACACTTGGCTCCTAAATGGCTCCTCATTCTGACAGCTATTTAGGAAGGGATGAAAGAGGGAGACATGACAACTGCCCAAGTCACTGTTGAACATTTACCTGAAGAAGCCTGCAGCAGTTCATCCAGTTTGGAGCACTTTACTTTCTTCTTTTTCACAATGAATGCGTTCCAGCCTGATGTGGTACACTCGTACATGTCTGTTATGCTCATACCTGTAGACAATCGCTCCATTAACAATACTGTACACAGGAAGTGTGTTGGATTCATTTCCAAGCTTCCTATTGACTTGAGATGTGTTTTAGAAAGAAAAGAACCATGAAATATTATGCCTAAATTAGAAGGCAACTAACTAGCATGTCCTGTGGGAGCGTTCATGTGTTGCTAAAGCCTATGGATGGAGGCTGAAGAGATAAGAGGTGTACCTGGAAAAAGTTTATTGTTTCTGTCCTCTCTTTTCCCAGCAATCCCTAATTCTGCAGCACTGGTCCCCACTGAGTACCATGATGTGTGTCACTGGCGTTTGCTCTGTTTGTAATTTATTCTGCTTTATACAGTTCTACCCAACCTTCATCTCCAAGTAGCTTTTAATCTTTAACATTATTTGAGATTTAGATTGGCACTATAATTCAAATCTAGTCTGACATGGTCCTGAACCAAGTATCAAATCTTTCCTACCCAGAGCACTGCACATCATAGATGGGGATCTAGAAATAAATGTTGGGGTTTGAGCACTTTTTCTAATCTTGTTTCTTTTTCTGGGTAAGAGTATGTGGGGACTAGTAAAAGTCTGTTACTTTATTTTAGATATTAGATGGAAGAACATGCAAATAAATTTTTATTCTTGTTTATTCACTTTGTTTCTTGAAACAAATACTCTAGCACTCTACCTTCTGCTTTCATTTTGTCGGTATCCATATAAAAAATAACTTTGTAATGTCCTCCTAGAGATCCAGAATGTAAGAAGTGAGTCCCAAAATGTTCAATAAGTCTTCGGTAAACATTGTACTCGTAGATGACCGGAAGGTTGGACAGTTCCTTCCAGAAGGGCTCCGCAAGACTGAGAAAGTCTGGGCGGTTGTTAATAAACTGAGCAACTTCCACACTGTTCTCAACAACCATCAGCTGCTTACTCTGGGGGAAGGAAAGGTAGTCAGTCATGCTCCATGTCACTATCGGGGTGGTTCCTACCAGCCAGATGGCATGCATGTTATATTGACCACTACTTAACGGATTTACAGAGCAGTTAGTTATGGCTAAGCAAGTCTGTGAATGCAAAGAGAATACCCTGAAGTTAGGAAGTATCTTTTGGACCTTTGCTTAGAATTGCTGTGACACCTTTCTTTTCCTCCTGAGTAGCTGAAAGCTAGCATAAGGACAAATAAGCAAGGAAGATACTATTCTTCAAAGCTAACAGTGGTTTCCAACACCAGAAGCCTGGCAGTAGCAGGTTAACAAGCCTGTTTGAAAGCAAATCAGAGGCAATAGAGAGCACTCTGTTTTGTCTAGAGAAGTGTTTCTTTGTAAGGGGCTCTGGTGATTCTGGGGATGTGGCTGCATGATGAAATCCCGTATGTCTGTACAGTAATGGTCACCTCAGCCTCTCAAAGTCTCGTTTGAACTTTGTTATGCTAATTCTCAAAGTACATCACTGTTAGTGTGATAAAATGAGCTTGTCCTCTGTCAGCTTGAGGGCCATAAAACATATAAATTTGTTACTTGATTTTATTTCCTATAGATAGAACTTATACTTCATAACTGAGAGTTACTTTCAAATTATTTATCTAATGTTCCTTTTTCAATAAGTCAATGGCATAAGCACTGTGACCACCTGGCTGTTTAAGACACCAGATATCCCTCTTAATGGAGTTCTACTAGTGGAAAATGTATGACAAAATAAAGTAGCTTTAATCACAAAACTATTTCCATTTTTTCATTCCAAGATTCTGACAGAGGTGATGGGGAAAAAAATGCAGTAAATCATTAGAAGAAAATTTAAAATATTAAACAATTATGAGAAGCCAATGTTTTTATTCCTTGAATAAAGAGGAAAATAGCTAGTAAATAAATAAATTACTAGAAAGAGATAAAATGGAGACAGTAAAAACAGCATCCAACCTTTCTTAATTGATAAACAAACTAGCGATTTCTTTGTAAAGGTTTTATGGGATTTTTTCTGTAAAGCAGTTTGTGCCAAAATATCTGGATGAAATAAATATTTGCATCTCACTATAAAACGACATTAAAAAAATGATGAAAATATTTATGCAAAATACTAAGCCACAGTGATAACTTACACATACCTTTTGACTGTGTTGCAGATTTTTATTCTGTGAATAACTGTGTCCATGGTTTGATTTTTCGTACCTCTCTGTGTGTTTCATATAAGACCAGCTGCTGTTGAAAAATTCATAACTGAAATCATTCTGAATTTTAACCTAGAAGATGAAACATAGAATTCTGTATAAAGAGCTTCATGTAGGATGTTAAAAATTGTTACATAGAGTAGAGCTAGTCCTTCCTGATGCAAAAAAATCTGACGTCTTTCTCAGGCTGAATCCTTTTCAGATTTCAAAAAAAAGTACTAAACACTACTGCAAAAACATTACATATACATATCATATAATCACAGAATCATAGAATGGTTTGGGTTGGAAGGGACCTTACAGACCATCTAGTTCCACCCCCCCTGCCATGGGCAGGGACACCTTCCAGTAGACCAGGTTGCTCAAAGCCTCATCCAACCTGGCCTTGAACACTTCCAGGGATGGGGCATCCACAACATCTCTGGGCAACCTGTGCCAGCGCCTCACCACCTGCTCCGGGAAGAATTTCTTCCTGATATCTCTTCTAAATCTATCCTGTCAGTTTAAATCCATTATCCCTGTCCTGTCATCTATATTTATATATTTGCACATTAAGTATTTACACCATCCAGTATATTAAAGATTGCTTGGCATGCTTTTGGTAAAGGTGAGACAAACGAAATCTCTGAGACAATGACTTGAAACAAAGCATATCTCTGGAAGATCTCCACAAAGCACCCCAAAGCCTTGTGCACATGACATTTCTTAGGGTGATTCATATATTACGGAGATGGTTTTACATTCAATCTAACTGTGAGAGATTTGGAAATCTCATCCAAGGAATTACAATTTTTTTCCTTTAATTTTAGCAAGATATACACCAGTTTGTATTTCAAAATAATAAGTGACTGCAGAGAGGGAACAGGTGTAATTCAGCTGTGTTTGGGGAAACATATCTGCCAAGAGACCCTGCAAGCTTTGGATCATTCTCCCACTCTTAGTCATGACTCTAAATATAAAGCTGTGTTTAATGGAAACATACCTGGAAAGTATAAGCAAGAACACTTTCACTCAGCCTGTAGTATTCTCTCCCATCATCACTAAAGACCTTTCTGCATTGTCCTCCAAAGCTTTTTGTATGAATGACTCTTCCCCTAGTCTCACCAGTAATGGCATCAAAGCTGAAAAGAAGAAAAAAGAGAAGAAAAACATGAAAGATAACTAAGACACAGAAGTAGCAAATTATTTCACAGGAGGTAAAAATTACAGAACCATTACAACAGACTGCTGTATCTGCAGATTAAGATCATGAATGCATTTATCCAAGGAAAGGGGATATCAACAGGTAGAACTGCAGTGTGCATAGCATGTTACAATATGGAAAGCAAAATCTTGCTCTTGATTTGTCAACAAAAATCAACACGTATCAATATCTCTTAATGTTGAGACATTCATGGCTATCACAACTGATATTATTGTTTTACTGTTCTAGCAATTGATGCAGAAACAACAGGGCATCCATTTCAAAATGTTTTGCATTATATGTGAATTATATCACATACCAAGTGATTAAACTGCAATAAAGAAACTTAAGATAATTATTTTACCAGGTTGCAGATGGGATGTATAAACAGAAATCCATATGGATCCACAGTACTAAATGCAACAGCAATGAACAAAAAGAATGAGCATTGCTGGCTCATTCTTTCCATGCTGATGATTATGTGTTATCAGTAACATTTCATTTTACATCTTAAAGGATGTTTTTAAATGTCAGGAATGAAAGAAAAGATGTTTTATCCTGTGTTTCAGCTCAAAGGGTCCTGGCTGCACTGCGCCACTGTCATGGTGGAGGCAGTTGTCCTGAACAGTTTTGCCTATGTGACATTTTATCATAGGCCCAGGAAATCTATTTGTAGAGCCAGAGCCTGTAAACACAATAAAAATGTAAATTCATTGGCATCAGTACTGCTGAGTCCGGCACAGAACATTACCCTGTTCCTGTAAGGTCCGAATTTGGAGGTGTTTTATCAATATCACACACAGTTGTCTTCTCTTCACATCGATCTTCATCTGCGCCATCTTCCTCACAATCCTCATCTCCATTGCACACAAGAGATCTGCTAATGCACTGACCTAAACCAGAACAAAAATGCATAGAGAAGGAAGTGTTTGTTAGTTTGAAAATAAATCACCCTGCCACATTAATTATCTTGTTCACTCCCATGATGAACAGGGTGTGCCCAGGAGGGCCTGTGCAACAACAGAAAATGTAGCCATAAGGCAGCAGTGTGTAGTGCACATGAGGGAACCACAGCCATTCAAGGTTTATGGTAAATGAATGACAGTTGACTTCTGGATTTATTTCCTGAGCTTTCATCCTTTGACCCTGTCACTTGTGATTATCTCTCTGGTAGCATCAAAACATGTTTCTCATATTCTTCTGTGATAAACATCTACCTACTAAGGTAATGTACTTTTTTTTTGAAGGTAACAGAAGCTGATTGGATACTGGCACTGTTTTAAGGAGCATGAGTTTCTATGGCCTAGTGATTTCCAAGATGTTTCTATACAGCCTAGAACAGCTTTGAACAATCATACCTAAGGATGCATTCCTTAATTACCTTCTCCTAATGGAAAAAAACTGTACTCTGAGGCAAATTAGTAAGGCAGAATGACCTAGAGAGGCTACCAGGGCTACATCATACTATCTGCTGAACTTTGCAACACTTCAGATGAAACTAAAAACACGGGTAATCAAGGCTGAAAAAAGAAAACATCTTGCTAAATCAAACTTGTCTGCAGGTCAGTGGTTCTGCAAAGCCAATGGCCATTTGCTGAATTTCAAAGATAACAAGGTTATTTTAACTGTATGACCAGAAAATGGTGGAAAAGATCTTGGATGTTACCTGAGAAACACCTGAACCGATCACCACATCCCTCCTCTGTTGGGCATCCCCTAGTTGGGGTGCATGGTCTTGTTTCAAAGGCACTCCCAGAGCAGGGGTTCCCCCCATACTGGCCATAAACTGCTACTGTCCGTCTTCGAATCTGAATGCAAATGAAGAGAGATCTTAGAAAATCTAAATGCAAAGCCGGAATAGTTTACTGGTGTCAAGACAATGTTATCACTCTGCTGCTGCAAGGAAATGAGGCATTCAGCATTTTTTTCTGAGAACAACACTTGGTATTACCACAACATGGTAACAAACTCTCAAGTTAATAGAAAGACAACTACTTTATCTTTAGACTGATCCATAAGCTGGACTGGTTTGTGCAAAAATCTAATATGTAACTTAAATCAAGAGAAAGCTGTGGCACATTTCAGTTTTGGTTTATATTTTTAATAGGACCAATGCCTGATATGAATTTGCTAAAGTTCTTCAAAGTAAACAATGTCATTAAGGAAGATGATAAAATCTAACGTCAAGCAGGCTACTTTTTCTTCTAAAAAGAATAAGGACTGTCTCATGGTGCATCTTTAATTTTGACAAATCCATTCCTAATTGATGCAACATCAAAGTAAATGAGAAGGAAAATCAAAAGCAAGTGTCTTGCACATCAATAGAGTTGCACTGTGAAAATCATCAACTTGTTTTCATTGAAGGTAATAATTTGCAACCAAATTTTCTTTCCTTCAGACGTGATTCTACTAATGAAAAATCAATGGAACTGGTACAAACCAACATCAGTGGAGGAATGTCTCAGTTTACCAAACAGTTCAGTTAAGCTTTTTGGAACCATAACCAAACTAAAAAGGGCACAAATTATTTTAGAACATGAATATCATAGGGGAAAGATAGGGGACATCTGTGTTCGAAAGGGAACACAGAGGGCACAAGCTGTAGCCTTTCTGTTATGAGTTCCTTGTTGTTCGTCCTTCTCGTTCTGCTGGGACTTTTGCCTGACACATGATTTGGGGCTTTAAAGATATAGCAGGTCCTTAATTACTAGGAAAAAAGCACATGCTTGTGAAGTCATGAGTACAGAAAAAGTGTGTCAGCCTATACCTGTTGCTGAGTACAGCCATCGCACTCGGACCAAGGGCCAAAAGAATTCCAACTGCAATGGACAGGAGGGGAAGGACTGCTCCAGCAGTATTTTTTGCATTTAAAAAAACAGAGAGAAAATTCTTCAGAGATTTCCACCATAAGCATTAGTGCAAAGCTTTCCTAAACAGCAAAGCATGTCTTCAGTAACAATGAGGGGTATGATCAGGCTCCCTCTAAAACCACTTAATTTTGCGTTTCACGGGTAAGAATGAAACCAGCCCCAGCCTCGGCTTTCTGGTCACTGGAAACCAGGTACATTCACCTAGCCTGAAGATCACCAAGGACACTGTGACCATAACACATGCTTCGAATTCATGGCCAAGCAGGGAGAGGCCAGACCACACCTGGGAACGGGAAGGGAACTGTGTGCCACAGCGAGCAGCAGACCTTCCTGTGTTGGCTCTCAGACAGCCCGCTTGCCAGTGAAAGGCACTAAGGGTGCTGGCTGCCCCCTGGATCAGGCTGGCTTGGGGTGTGCATGGCTCACACCAACACCCTGTGATCTCTTCCCAGAGGGCAGCTGACTTCTCAGGCAGAGGCAAGGGACACCATAATCCCTCACTCTTGTCACTACGGATGGCAGTGGCAGCGTCGACAACAATCAGTGTGTCCTCTCCCAGGAAATATATCTGAAGATTCATTTAAGCCTTGCCCCCGGTCATGTAGCAGAAATTGTCTGTTAAATTATACACTGTATGTGAATTATAATTCAGCAAGTAATTTATTAAAGAAATGTTCACCTGGAAAAAATGGGAAAGAAGCCTGAAACTTCCAGCAACAGAAAAGTCCCCAGCACCTGAAAAAAAAGGGAGCAAAAGCTAACTTACTTTGCTTTCCTGCTTTTTACGTTAGCTCATGAAGCTGTTCAAGCTTTCTCCAATCTTTAGACTAGTCAGCTTAAGAAATAAAGGAGAGCACCACACTTCATTCCCCCAACTTTGTTGTGCAAGCTGTTGTTTTTCATTTTTTCTTCTTTCTTGCAGTACTGCCCAATTGCATTTTCAGCTAAGTATTTCTCCATATAAATTAATATTTCATTGCACTTGCCATATTCACTTCATCAGTACAAATTAAGTAAGCAATTGCCTTACCTTCATGTTAGATGAAATACTCAGATACCCAGCAATTACCAGGGAAAATGCACTTCCACTCAATTCAGAAGCCAAAGGAGTCAGTCAGTCTGTCTGCTACGGTATGTCTCTTCTCACTCTGCCTTGCTAGTCTAAAAAAATCCCTAAAAAGGCAGAATATTGCCAAGGAATTCTGATCTTAACCCATCTAATTCTCTCCAGGGACACAGCCTGCTTTGGGAGCTGCTCAGTGTTTTTAAGACACATAAATCAAGGTTTGGATGTACTGACTGGGCTGGCACAAAGTTGTGAGGAGTGTTTACTGGAAAAACAACCATCTTTTCCTTATCTTCTCTCTCACGGTTTCTTTCCTGTCAGCAGGCCTTTTCAGAGACCCCAGGCCAACCCTGGTGTCACATATACTACACCACAGATGAGGCCCCAGCTTCAGTAGGAAGAGCTGCTCTAGCATTAAGCTGATGTTGCTGAGGTTTAATTTTAATCACAAATCTTCAGTCTCCAATTCTGCACTCATGCTGATTTTTGTGTAGCAGTTCTCCCACTGAAAACCAGCTTATGGATCTGAAAGCAAGTTTTAGCCAATTCTGGCATGTGAAAGGCACCCTGAGATCGTACACAGCCCCTAGTTTCAATGACACATCAACAGCTGCCTTTTTGTGGGGAGGCTCTTACTTCTGTAAGTAAGTACACTTACTCCCTCCTCACCCTGCCATGCCCTCTTATGTGTTATTTTTACTTCTTTCACCTTTCAGGGCTGATCCATTCCAGTAACAACCAGAAAATGCCACTGCTGGGGAAATGTACATTAATTTTTCCTAATGGCTGAAGCCCTCATGGAAAAGCAGCATCCTACCTACATCTCAGGTACTACACCTATTTTGAACAGTTCAACACAATCCTCAGAACACGAAATACTTCATGCCACAGCATCACTACAAGGTGACTTTTAAACCCTGCACCCTGTTGGTCTACTTCCCTTAAGAAGAAGCCTAGATCTTGGGTCACATTACCATCAGTGTGAGGGATGCCTGCGTCCACTCCTCAGGAGCTAGCAAACCCAGAGCCAATTTAGCTAAGCCAGGACCTGCCTTTGGGATTTTTCAGGTTTAGTTACTATGAATCTCTTTGATTATGTAACTCATACATTTTCATCACTTCTGTGCATATTTTATTGCTTTTGATCGAAATCCTATTAGGTTTTATGACTGAATTGTGCAATGTTGTCAGTGGTCATCTGCCTATGAAAAAAATTATTGAAAACAAGTTAAGCCCTCTAATAGCTGGCCCAGAATACGTGAACTCTGAAGAATATTTCATATCTCCAGACACAGGGCTTGATCTTTAGTGAGCTGCTTTAATGGCTTAGACAGCAATTTCACTTTCTGTAAGTATATCATTAGCTAAAATAACACTCAAGATAAAGACATACTGTAATGTGCTTACAAACAAAACATGCAAATAAACATAGAGGTGACAAATACAGCTAGCAAAGAAAGTATGTGTGTGGGGTGGGTGTGCTCTTAATTAATGGTTAGTAAGAAGGGTATAGTATTCAAATGACTTTACACTGATGGAATGTCTTCTTGCAAGAAACATTTCAGAAAGACAAAAATGTTGCTTTGACAGATGCTGTAAAATATTTCCTTTAGCACATATTTTCTGGTAACTCAACCTAAAGACTTTATCTTCTTTCATTTGGAAGCAAGATACTGATTTTTATTGATCCTGGCTTCAGCAGTAACAAAAGCAAAGACACTGTAATGACAAGGGGCAAAACAGCAGGAGGTTAGAGCTGGACTTGTGTCGCTCCTGGGACTGCAAGTCCACAGGTCCCGTGGCACTTCAGTGGTTTGCGGCGGATGGATGTTCGGTCTCTACAACAGTGGGACTGTGAATGCTTGATTTTTCCTTCATTTAACAGGTTGCTTGTGGTAGCTGTTTTCTACTTAGCATATAGGCTCCAGACCAGTTAGACAGTTTGTTACTTCTGTGTTTTATTGACACATATGGCTATGTGCCATTGCATGACAAGCTACTTACTTACACAGCAGTTTGTGACGAGGGACTATGCAGCACCTAGCACATTCCCAGTCTGACTGATAGGCACGTCTACAATAACATAAACTATAATAAAAGGCCTGACTGAGGGAGGTCCCCTCTTACTTCCCCTGACTGCATGGTAGTGAGGGACAGAGTGCAAATTACAGAGAAGATGGGGCTGATTTTCTCTTACTAGCAGTGAAAATGGCAGCTATTCTGCAATTAAAAATACATTTTATCATGGCGACTTTCAAGTTCTTGCTAAACATTTCTACTGTCTATTCAGAAATAAATTGTCTTCAGGCTTAAAAATTATGTTTTAGGGGAACAAAAGAGGAATAGTTTGAGAGACACAAAGGGTTAGCCATAAGGCAAGGCATTTCTCGTCTTGCACCAAATGATAATTCTAGCACAAGAATGATTAATACAATACTTCACTTGCAGGGCTAATGATATCCTGCCTGGTCTGGAGACAGCATGAAATGGTATTGTCTGTGTTCTACTTCACACTAAGGTCAGCCAGAATGTAATTATATCAGTGATATTTCCCTGTAGACTTCCAGCCTTTTATAGGATTGATGCTAAGGTTACTCAATAGTTTACCAAGTTTTAAGTAGTCTTGTGTCTTCATTGTCCAAGTTCATTATGTATTGTGGCCCTAAAGACAGTCTGTGCTCTGCGACTGCTGCAAATGCCAAGGATCCAGTGACAACTGAGTGGAGACAGAACATCTTGTCATGATGGTTTTAAATTGTGAAACTGACTTGGAGAGTTTTGGATTTGATCCTGTTTGCTAAAGCCATCTCACTTCTTTTTATTTTTTTAGGTGTTTTAATTGCCTATTTTGCTTTTAATGTATTTGTCACGTTTCAAAGATAAATGTCAATGCCTTGGATGTGTCTCTACGAAATATGTCAAATAGCATTAACGCTGTGCTAACTGTAATGCAAATGCTTCTCTCTCAGGGGACCTCAGAGAAGGATATTGCCTTAGACACTGGATCCACATGCTACAGAAACTATGTCAAACAAACAAGGGCTCTGAGGGTTCTGGTTTGAATGAACCGGGTTGGAAGAGATGAGCTCATGTTATTATAATGCAAAATTCCAAGGGTTTTAGTAGAATATAGGTAATAAATCATATTTGTGTAGACCATAGACATTTCAGTCTGTCTGCACACAAAGGTAATCACCTGGCAAACAAATACTTTTCTTCAGAGTTAGTCACTTATCTGGTTCCCTGCCCATGGCAGGGGCGTTGGAACTAGATGATCTTTAAGGTCCCTTCCAACCCAAACCATTCTGTGATTCTATGATCTTAAGACACAAGATATCGTAAACAAATATAGCAGCTTGAAACTGTCCCAAATGGTGAGTTACTATTCTATTTTTTTCCAATCTTCCCCTGCTTTCACCTCCAATCCCCATCATGTGTTCCTTCTACACCTGTGGTTCTGGCATTGGCACACTTCAGTCCCCTCTGTAAGCCGTTTAGTTTATTACAACAATAGAAAATAAATCAAGGAAAAAAACCCTGGGTGGTTTTGTGCTGTTATAATGAGTTAGATAACGTCTCAGGAAGAGGTGGGCAACAAACCCAGGGAGAGGGTAAAAACACACAGCTACAAAGGAGAGAGAGGGGAGAAAAGAGGTGGGAAATGTGAGAGGAGGGAGGGTGGCAGCAGAGCTTTCTGCTTGCAGATGCAGCCTGCCACCCCATCTGCTCAGGTGACAGTGAATCACCACCTTGCACGAAAAATCTCTGGTTGCTGATCACCCTTGACGAGCAGATGTAGACCGCCCCACTACTCACTACTTCACAGGACTCTCCTGAACAGGATGGCAGCATTCAAATTCACCATCCTATCTAGTCATTGGTTGCCCAGACAGGCCTGATCTAGAAGTCCACTGAAGTTGAATAATCTTTTTTTTTTTATTTCCACAAATACTGATACTTGTGTCTCTGAGATACTGCACTTTCAGGCTGAAAAAACTGCTAAGGTTCAGACCACCTGTCTTTGCAGATGACTGTAGCCAAAGTATGGATAGTAAATATTAGATTTTCAATGGCTTCACAACTGAAGGTTGGGAGCAGGCTTAGGTCCACCCTGAGTCCTTCTCAACCTGAAAATTATGACCACAGAGCTCACAGGGGTCAGGGCTTCTGCACAAGCTCTTCTGAGAGCTCACTAACCAGCTGTATGTAGAGGCAGAGCTACTGTGTCTGAAACATCTGTATGTTCTCACATGCCTGCCCAGCAACAGAGAGACTCACAGGTACATAAAATAGGTGAACCAGAAAGCTGGTGTCATATTTTAGCACTTTAAATAAGCTAAGACACAAAGAATCATATAAAACAGGCTAAAGTGGAAGTGCAAGGACAGGCTGGGCAAAGAATG
>NW_010259881.1:0-6056 GCF_000690775.1 Eurypyga helias
GCCCAGGCTCGGGGCGTGCCCGCTCCCCGGTCGGAGTGCCGGTGCGGGGGTCTGGGTGTGCAGGTAGGAACGTGGGGGCGGCCGTCCCCGTCCCGCCCTCCTCGTCAGTGTTTTCTGAAGGGTGTGTGAGCCACGAGGTCGTGCAAAGGGAAGGATCGGGGGGAAGGGATGGGATGGACACCGGTATCCGGCGTCAGGCTGTGGTGCTTGGTTGGGAAGATGTTGGAAAGGAGCAGACACGGGACATGGGCACTGTCATATAAACCCTAATCATGCACCCCGGCTCAGCCCTTGTGCCCCCTTTTAAAGGCTGTGGTTTTGCCTAAAAAGCTGCAGGTGGTTTGAAACTAACACATTTTTCTTGGGAAAGTGGATTTTACACTTGTGTAATTCCCACACAGTGTTAATGGGTGCAGGTTAGTAGGCTTACTATGCGTGTTTTGCTTGGTGAACGTTGTTGGGTTAAAAAGCTACAGCCTAGGCAAGTTCAAGCATTTGTATTCACTGTGGGTGAAACGTTTCCCTCCACCCCCTTCCCCTGGAGATGTTGGCGTTTACACGGACAGTAAAATAAAAGTTACTGTTCAGGCTGGTTTTCCCTTCCTCTTCGAGTATGACGGTGAAACCATGGTGTTAAGACTTAAAGGGCATAATCTTGTGAATTATAAAGACCTATAGTGATAAAAGGTTTAGCTTTAAAGGAAATTCACCTATGCTCTATGAGGCTGGAGGTGGTCAGTCACACTAATAGGCCAGTGTGTCTGCATGTCTCTTGCAAAGTGTGGTTTGAGTCCTCTACAAGTCCTTCGGGGACTGGTGGTTTTAGCCTTAGTTTCAGCTTAGAAATACTTTTGGTAAGAAAAAAATGCTACAGCTGATCACTGTCTTAATTCTGTGCTGTAAAAATGATCAAGAAGAAGAGGGAGGAATAAAACAAGCAGTTTGAAATAACACTTCATTTTTTAAAGAAATTTTTAACGAACTTTAAACTACTGTTTCCGTTTCTCTTGATAATGTGTTTGAAAAGATGTTCTTTCTAAAGACGGTGTACATTCATGTTTGATGTCATCCTTTGATGTTATTTCTCCATAGGCCATGCCTGCAACCTGTCTTGTGACATTTGCTGACATTCACAAATCTGTTGTTTGTCAGCTGTTCTTGCCTTTGAAGGACATGAAGTTCACTTGTATCCGGATCTGTTCTGAAATTGGGTTCCTCAGCTGTCATCTGGTTGTTGAGAAAGTCTCCTCGCTCCTCAGGTTCGTGGTGCCGTTGCTCTGAGTACACTTGAAGGAAGACTGAAAAAAGGGCGAGATAACTAACGGTACTACCAGATGTGCACAAGTGAACTAGTACCAAGGCAAATCCAGTTGTGTTTTCTGGAGGTAGATACTGTTTTGATTGGTAATTATGCAACTCATCAGGTTGCTTATCTGACAGTATCTCTTTCTGAGACAAAGGAAATATACTCTTTAAAATCATTAGGTGGTTTATTTGTTAATGAAGCCGTTAGATTCCGTTCTATAAAAGTAAAGATGTATGGGCTGGAAGTTACAGCTGAAAAAGCAAAATCAAATTATAAAAATTCAGTATTCTGACATGATATTTAAAGGAAGATAGTGCAAGCTCTTCTAGGTTAAAGGATAAAGGAGTTCTTGAAGTATGCCCAAAAGCTGTTTTCTATGCAAAAGCTTAAGAAGTCTATTTGATCAAGTGGTCAAAGTCAAAGGCATGGAGGAGCAAGCAGAAATGAATGTATCTTTACATCAGGAGAGAGAGGAATGAAAAGAGAAGGGGAAAAGGGAGTTGGATGCTACCTCTTCCTGTTTGAACCCTGGCTCTTCTGACCCTTGTACATGGAAAACATAGCTGTCCCCTGGGGAGAAGTGATGCCAGTCCAGTGTCTCAACAGAAACAAAGGAGACACAGACAGCATCAGCAATTGCACCTAAGGGCTTCACATGGGACTCAGAGGAAAAGTTTCAACAGGGAGAGCCAAGCAGATGGGCCTCATCTGGTTGCTCGGGTGTAGTTTATAGTGAGACTTGTGCACTGGTAGCCATGTCCAGTAGGAAACTAAATGTGGCCAGCCCTGTTGCGGGCCTGACGCCTACTGGCATGTAATGAGCTGCATCCCTGCTATTGAACCCTGCAAAACAGGGTGATTGCTGCCAAAATGGTGGTGAGGAATGGTACCTCTGGTGGTTCTCAGAATCTGGGATTTGCTTGGTAGGGAGTTAGCCCACTTGGGAAAAGTTTGTGTTAGGACCTCCTTAACAGTGTCACAGTGTCAGCAGGTGGTGGGTTGACCCTGGCTGGAGGCCAGGTGCCCACCAAAGCCACTCTATTGGTCCCTTCTTCAGCTGGGCAGGGAACAGAAAATGTAAGGAAAGGCTCATGAGCTGAGGACAGGGAGGGATCACTTGTCATTACCGTCACCAGCAAGAGACTCAACTTGGAGAAATTAATTTATTCCCAATCAAATCAGAGTAGGATAATGAGAAACAAAACCAAATCTTAAAAACACCTTTCCCCTTCCCTTCTTCCTGTGCTCAGCTTTGCACCTTTGCTTTCTACCTCCTCCCATCCAGGAACGTAGGGAGACAGTGAAGGAGGCTTGTGGGTCAGTCCATCACAGGTTGTTGCTGTTGCTCCTTCCTCCTCAGGGGAGGACTCCTCACACTCTGCTGCTGCCCCAGCATGGGGTCCCTCCCACAGGAGAGAGTCCTTCATGAACTTCTCCAACGTGAGGCCTTCCCATGTGCTGCAGTTCTTCACAAATAGCTCCAGCGTGGGTCCCTTCCTTGGGGTGCAGTCCTTCAGGAGCAGCCTGCTCCAGCACGGGCTTCCCATGGGGTCACAGACACCTTTGGGCACAGCTGCCTGCTCTGTTGTGGGGTTTTCCCCGGGCTGCAGGTGGGTCTCTGCTCTCCTGTGACCCTCCATGGCTGCAGGGGGACAGCCTGCCCTCTCACCACGAGCTGCAGGAGAACCTCTGCCCCAGTCACCTCCTCCCTGACTTTCCTCACTGACCTGAGTGTCTGCCTCATTGTCTCTCTCACATGATCTCACTTCTCTCTCCTGCTGCTGTTGCGCAGTTGGGATTTTTTTGTCCCCTTTTTAAATATGTTACCCCAGAGGCGCTGCCACCATTGCTGATGGGCTTGGCCTTGGCCAGCAGTGGGTCCATCTTGGAGCTCTATCAGACACAGGGGTAGCTTCTGGCAGCTTCTCACAGAAGCCACCCCTCTAGCTCCCCTGCTACAAAAACCCTGCCATGCAAACCCAGTACACGGTGGTTCAGTGCCAATGCCTAGGAATAGGCCGTGGCATGTTTTATTCCAGACATAATGCGTGCTTGCCCCCCATATCTTTCTTTCTAGCAAGGCATGAATCCTGCTAAGGCAGTAAGCAGTTATACTAGATTGTCTATGTAAGACTAAGTATTTACAAGTTAGGGTGGTTTTTTTTTTTTTTTAATTAACCTTTTTTTCCCCTCCAGATTATGGATTGGATTAGTTTTGCAGGTAGTTAACCTAGAATAAGAAAACCCAGATAAGGGAGGAGGGCATGTTAGTTATTTGAAGAGTGTATCCTAGATCACAAGCAAGAACAGCAAGTGCTCAAAACTACCTCATTGTTTTCTACGAAGGACTATTTTAATATTTCTAATTGCACCCAGCTCCCAGAAGTTACCATCCCATCGATATGTGCTTTCACCTTACTCCCTGGTTTTTTATAACACGAAAACCCCATCAGAGTACAGTTGAGATATGAGCACTGTACATAATATAGCAAGCAGTGTTAGACTAAGGTTTAAACAATGCCTGGTTTGCTTTTCAGCAGAGGATTTCGCTCAGTGCTATTAGGGAAGAAAATTGCTTTGAAATTGCTGAAGTAAGCAGTTAGTCCTTCCTGGTTCTCTGCTTGTCCTGCGCTTCTCTCAATAGGCTTGTATTGCTTGTATCTCCTGCAAGGAATGTGCAGAGTTAGTTGCTGAAAGACATTTCAGTGAAAATCTACCATTTAGCATATGAGCAGTGCATAAGAGAATTAATCACGTATTCATGGTATATATTCTCTCTCCTCCTTCCCTCTTGCATCTAATGGCTAACAGCCATAGCTCAGTCATGGTGACTCAGGCCTGGTTAACAAGCAGGCTCTGTTGGTGAGTGGAGTACTGTTGCTCTGTGCAGGAGTCACTGCTGACTCTGAAGGCTGAACATGCTCTATTCAGGAGCCTTTGTGCAGTCTTAAAATGTTATGAGAAACATTCCAGCTAATAATGCAGTAACACAGCTTCTGCTAACTACTTTCCTGCACGTCCAGCACCTTTTACCCCCGAGAATTTATTTGCCAGTTATGTAATGAATAATTTTGATGATTAATTCTTCATTTGTCAGTCATTCGCAAACACTTCTGCTAAGGGTTTTAGACCAAAATTAAAGTTCTGTATGTGAGGTTTTACTGCATAGACACCATGCAGTTTGAGTCTGCTTACTGCTTACATGCAGCTCCCAGACCTTCTAGTATTACTATTTGTGCTTATGAGCACAGAATGTAATTTTCTATGGAAGTCTTTAACACTTGCATATTTTCCAGTGGTTTTTGTGGCTTAAGCCAGTCATCTAATTTTCTTGAGTATTTGCCAGAATGTTTGTGAACAACAATAAAAAAGAATCAAAAATATAGCTAATGCAAACTGAAGTTGTTGGTCTTGTTAATTTAAAATAATATTTTTGACTGTTCCTTGAACTGTTTTTAATCCTAGAAACTAGCAACTTACTTGTAAAGGACAAAAGCCCCAATGGCGGCAAACACTGCCAACAAACCAAGGAAGATAAAGACACCTTCTGTTGCTCCTGATGATGATGATCCTAGAGTTGAGAAAGTAGTTTGATTAAAAGTTAGCATCATTTTTACAGTGAGACAGATTTTCTAAAGAAAACATCATTTGCACTTGATTGCTGTACAGACTGATGTACATTTAATACTCCTAATATGCTAAGCATTGTAGGTCGGTGACTTGGCAGGAGGTGATGCTTTCACATCCTAATCCGTTTAATTCTCAGTTCCACCAGAGTGTGAGTTGGGCTTTGCCAGCTTTCTCACATGAGCCATGCCTCTGAGGCACATGGCTGTCCTTCCAGCACAGAAGGGAACAGAGGGTCATAGGATTGCAACCCATTCAACAGCAGTTTAAGCAAGTTAAGAGTGATGTTTTGTGCAATGCCTATATAACCCAGGCACAGTCCTGCCATATTTCAAGGGCCAGATGTTTAGGCACCAAATGATGGGATCTTCAGGAATTCATAAATACTTGCCTTCTCTTGAGATGAGTGGAAAACTGTGGCACATGAGAAGTGCTTGCAGATGTTAGGTGGGCTCCTCCAGATGGTGACTCAAAGCAGAAACCTCTCTTAGATCTTAATTCTGCTTTGTTTTGTGCTGGGTTCGGCCAGGAAAGGGTTAAATCTCTTTACCGTGGCTGCTAGAAAGCTGTGTTCCTGGATGCAGGGAGCAGTACTGGTAAGTTCTTAGCTGGCACTGAGGAATGTCTGTACCAGTTTCAAGGTCTTTTCTCCACTTCTGATACTGCAGCTGCGTTCCCAGCTCTCGCGGTCTCGCTACAAAGAGTGCTGGGACATAGAGTTCAGACACCTGACACAAACTGGCCAAAGAGGTATTTCATGCCATAGTACGTCATGCTCGGGGCAGAGGCGAGGAGGGGTTCCGGTCACCATTACTCTCTCTCCCTGACTCTCTCCGGTTCACTCCCGTACACCTGCTAATCCTCACCCTGACTCCTGCGTTAGCTGCTTCGCTAACTTCTATGCTGGCTGGTTTGTGAGGGAGTTGGTGGGTTTGTTTAGTTTTCCCGGGCTGCTATCACTGATAGGGTTCGTTTGGAATCTGCCGCGGCAGCGCTCGGGCTGCGGCCCTCGGCCTGCGATCGCTCTCGGGCTGCGGCTCTCGGGCTCTCTGGGTCTGACTCCCACTACTCAGCACCTGTTGTGCATCGGTCAGCAGTGGGTGAGGAACTGTATCATACTGTA
>NW_010259882.1:0-2910 GCF_000690775.1 Eurypyga helias
TCCTGGTCCCTTCCCCGTGGGATCAGCCCAACTGCCTGACCTGTTCCCACAGAGCAAAGGCATATCCTGCTCCATCTGGAGAGAAACCAGTTTCCCTCCCACAAATCCTTTCTCAGAGTCCTGGTACAAATGGAGAAGTAATCAAGCCAGTTTAACCCCCCTGCTACCTGTGACTCTCACTGCAAAGCCAGCTAATGAGCCAGCTCAGGTTGTGCTAATTGCTGTCAGCCTGGCAGGCCAGATGAGAGCACCAGGAGTTAACTAATACTCAATTAACCCCTGGTTGCTTGTGCTGTTTTCCTGTTTCCAGAAGCCATCACAAAGTCAACATGTGAACAGCGATAGGTAAACCTCTGTGCAGCTCTGATAGCATCCCCTGTGTGGGATGGGAACCGTGCAGCCCACCCACACAAGGGACCTGAGCCCGCGCTCCGGAGCTCTTTTCACACTCTTGCCCGGTGGCATGGGGTACCTTGGAACCCCTCTGAGTTAGCAGCGTGAGGTCCTGGCTGCCTCTCCATCCTTTGATGCCCACATCCCCAGAAGCACCAGTGCAGCCGGATGGATGGATGCAGGGAGCTCCCACTGCTGGGCAAGGGGCCCAAGCAGGCGGGAAGGAGAAACTAGGAGGGGTTGAGGTGGTCGGGAGGGTCCTTCACCAGGAGCATAGGCAACTTTGGACTGGTGTTTCTCTAGCCTGCAAACCTGCCGGCTCCCCAGAGGGCTTGGCTGCGGGGCTGGGATCTGTGGGAGCGGGGGTGCTCTGTGCCTCACAGGGTGTGTGCCCCATAGGGTGAGCAGAGGGACTGGGGCAGCCCTGGCTTCCACTCATGTGCTGAGCAGCCGCCCAGAATTTGCCCTGCAGTTGCTATGGTGACATTGCCATTTCTTACCTCGATGGGGGAAAAAAAGCCTCCAAACATTTAATTCTGCAGCCCACCTGGGAGCCTTTTAAACTCCCCATTCGGTGTTTGACATGTAATAATTTTTCTGCTTTTAAGATTATCCTAAAATGCTCATTCTCTTTCTCTCTCTTGAAATCTCAGCAGTGGAGCCTCAGAAAGAAATCAGCATAAAAAATACCAATACAAGTTTCAAATGCCAATTTGTCACCGTCACCAGGAGCAGGCAGTGACAGGCACCGGGGAAGGGGATGCAGCAGCACGAGTCAGGGCTGATTGCTGGCAGCGCAGGCACGGTGCAGCCGCCACTGGCTGGCTCCCGCGGGAGCTGCCATGATGAGATACTTGGACCGAGTGAGAGAGGGGAAGGGGGCGATGGGCTGGGTGGTGATTCAGGGAAAATAGTGAGGAACAAGGAATTTGGGGAGGAGAGCTCATCCTGGTTAGTAGCAGGACAGGCTTTGATCTGCTGCCCTATATACTCAGTGATGCCATTGCTCAAAAGAAGAGATTCATTAGGCATCAATGCAAAAGATAAGATAAAAATAAGATAAAACATCCCTAAAGAAACTGAATTAAGACTTGGCTCAATTCCCCAAATCTGCCTGAGGCTCCCCGGGTGACCTGGGCTCCTCCATCCCTCCTCAGGCTTCCCTGGCAGTGTAGGAGATCAGAGCCCAGCTCCGCATCACAGCCTTGACGTGCGAATGAATATAGTCAAAACTGTCAGGTGCCAGGTGACAAGAGGCACCTGGGTACCAGCAGTGGGACACCATCATATGGCTGTTTATGCTTGGGTATCTGCACACCTTACCAAGCAGATGGTCTGCTCCAGAGCACTGGGATCCAACAAGCCTGTGGAGCAATTTAATCTCCAGAAATAATTTAATATGGCTTCCTCTAGAGTATGTTGGTTTGATTTTTTTTTTTTCTGGTCAGCCATAGAATAATTTAATCCTGCCTTCTGTGTGAAGGCCTGTTTTGAGTTTGCCACCTGCAGAGTGTTTTAATCCCACAACTCACAAAGTAATTCAATCCTCTTCCTTGGTGAGTAATTTAATCCTCTACTTCCAGGGTAATTTAATCCCCTCCCTGGGGAATAATGGAATAATTTGATCCTCCATTTCCAGAGTAATACGATCCTCTACCTGAGAAGCTCAATACTTTAAATCAGCCACCTGCGAAGCTGCGGGCATGTCTGTCTGCAGGCACTGCCATCGCTGCAAAACGGTCCCTGCCCGGGGGATCCGGCCATTCGCCAAGTAAATCCATCCCTGTGCTGGCTGGGGTAATCCAGGCAGGTTGAGAATGGGCAAAACCATTTGGTGCTGCCTGAACCCTGGGGCTGTTGAGCCTGGATGTGTGTGTGTGATTGCTTCATTTAAATTCCTCCTCAACCGATTAATCCATTTGCTCGTGAATTAGTTTTAATCTGGATAGTGCCATGGTTGTCAAAGCAGGGCCACCTTTGCCCGCTCTGTGGGGCTGCTGGCTTGAGGGAGGTCTCCCATGGGCTTGTTTCAGCCATAGTGCAGGACAGCTTGGCTCTACCAATATGAATACATATATATATATATGTGAAAGGACTGCCATCCGTTTGTCTGGAAGGGCTGTGCTGTGACACCTCACCTAGTGTCACCTCCAGCAGGACTCGCTAATGAAATGGGTGCTACTCAGCCAGGAGCCTCTGCACTGGGGGTCTACAAGCAAGACCCAGCATCCAAGTCTCCCACCAAGGAGCTGGGAGCATGGTGGAGCTGCGGAAAACATCCCTGCCCTGCCACAGCATCCAGGATGTGTGCGTTGCCTCTGTCCGTCCTGTCATCCTCTCATGGGGCCACTGGGCATGTCACACACCTTCTCCCAGCATGGAAATCCACCTTGAAAGCAACAGAGACTCCCTATCGGGCTGCATGAAAGAGAGATGCACAGCAGGAGTCTGGCTGTTTGATACCTCTTCCCCCTTGTTTCTGCTATAGCAAAAACTCACAGTTAATAGGAGAAAGAG
>NW_010259882.1:2955-7997 GCF_000690775.1 Eurypyga helias
ATACCAATAATGATAGTGTCTGTTTCCATGCAGAGGAGGATCTGTGGAGTTTCAGAACAGAAATATTTCCCTGCCCCTCTGAAGACTGCAGCAGTTTGTACTCGGGAGAGGGACTAGCACACTAAAAAGGAAGTACCACCCTGAAAAATACCTGTGGAAGAAAAGAAAGTGGGAGAGGTGAGGCAGCAGGACAGGAGGAGGGACCCAGGTTTCAGTTGCCAAAGCATAGATGGGAAGATGCCCCAGCATGGCAAGGCAGAGGGGGGGATAGGGTTGGAGCCTACCTACTGCCCCATGCCAGGCAGCCCTGCCCACGCCCCATAGGACCCTTTCACACAGGGGGCTCTGCCCTGCATCCCCTTTCACATCCCCAGGGAGAAGTTATGAGGTTGAGGGAATTATTAGTGTTATTGTTTAATCCCACTGCCAAGTTACTGCTTAAGTCTTTCAGAAGCCAGAGGAGAGGCAGGTGGTTTGGAAGACCAGAGCCAACTTTCCTCACTCCCTGTCTGCAGCTCGCATCTGCACCGTGTTGGAAATTAGCTCCCGATTCCCCTGAGACCGCTGCAGACCCCCTGGACCACCGCAGCTCTCGGCAGCCTCCTGCCAGGGCCGCACTGGGCTGAGAGGTGCCAGCTGTGTCAATGATAATTGTCTTTCCTAGGGACAGAGAACTTGGACAAAAATCTTTGCTTGGGCTAAACAGAAATCACTGCTACTTCCCCTGCATGCTTTACATGCCCCAGTCCTTCCTGGGACTGTTAAATTCTGCTTTTAAAACTCTTACTTTTATACAAAAGTCTGTCCTGGATATGTCATCTCACATTCTAACGTGATATATTAGACAAATAATTCTTTATGTGCAAAGTGTTCCCAAGTACCTGCAGGCCAGAGGGAAGAGAGGGGCCTGAATATCTTTAAAAATCCCATTCTAAATGTCTCCACTTCAAAGTCTCTTCTGCAGATTCTGCTCAGTGCTACGTCTCTTGCCCAGAAGTCAGCTCCGCTGGCGTTTCTGGGTCGCGCTGAACACCCTGTCAGCCTGCACGCCTGGCTTGGGTGCGTGCCCTGCCCTTTGGCCAGGGAAACGGTGGGCTTGCGCTGGCTGTGGTCTATCTCCCAGATGTTGTAGTTTTGTGTCGGGGTGGGGGGAGGCAGCAAGAGAGAAATACTCTTCCTTCTCAAAATGTGAGCTGCTCTGTTTAACTAGTCTGGGTGTTCACTCACCTCTCTTCCCCTCTAATGAGTCTGGTTTTGTTCTCCCATATCACGTCTGAATGCACATTGCGGGTAATTGATGGACAGGACCCGGCCTCTGAAAGCTATCAACGTAGCGAATGTGAAATCACACGTCCAAATATGTTTATCTTCTTGGCTTTTTGGGCCCGAGTGCTCTTCGGACACGGATTTCTGTACTTCAAGGAGGAGAGCAAATTTCCGTCAAAATACCAGCATAGAAATGAGAGATAAAAGGGAAGAAACAGGGTCTGCTTAAACTTTGTATTCATGACAAAGCAGCGCAGCTTGGCTGGGAGGGAAGGAACCAGAGCTTGGCCGTAATCAAGCCTTATTTCGAGGGGTGGTGCCTGGGGGGGTTCTGCTGGATGCTGCCCTAAGATGGGTACACCACCCGTGGTGGCCTCCAACCAGTGCTGGGTGTGCAAACTATCTGTTCTTCTCAGCTTGTTTTCCCCGGGAGGTGACATCTCAGCAGGTTGGGGTCTGGGTGTCTTCTGTGGTGAGCTGAACCCCCGGTGTTGGGCATGGATGAATCCCTGGGGTCCTACCACCAAGTCCGCCCCAGCGCTGGGGAAGGTTTCTGTGCACCCTGCATTGCTGCAGCATGTGGGGAAGCAGCCGTGGCCACTGTGCTTTGGTCTGCTGACACCGGGACAAGGCTGTCCCCAGGGCTGAAGCCCACCAGGCCTGAGTCACAGGTGGTGGCCCCGTGGCAAAGGGCTTGGGTCCATGCCAGTACAGCTTGCCTGCCCTTGGCACAGCTCCTGAGGGCTCTGTGAGTAATTCTGGAGTGCAGGAATTCTCTCCACACAAGCACCTCTCCAAGGCTCGCACAGTGGCAGTAGATGGTAGATGTTTCTCCTCTGTTGCTCCCTGAGCGCAGGGCATGGGAGGACAGCGGGTGAGCTGTGGTGAGGGAAGCAGGAGGATTACCACAACTGACCAGGTGGATGGAAAACATTCCCAGTGCCTGGGCGCAGCTACCCTCCTCTGCTGGCCAGATCCCGCTGGGGCTGTCCATGATGACCACCACGGAGGAATTTCAGTGACACCATGAGCCCTCCTCCGTCGCAGACGGAGCAGCCGCAGCGCACTCCCTGTGTGCCACTGATTGACGGCAAAGACGCACGACCGCACATCTTGTTTTCAGCAATCTCAGTATTTGGGTTGGCAGAGCCTGGCTCACGCTAGCGACAGGAGCTGCCTCTCACTGTCAGCAGCAGCTCCACCGTCACTGAGCCTTTGCACGCCCCCCTCTCCTCCAGAGCCGGCAGCAGCTCTGCCGGCACCACTCACGCATCCACCCGCAGCCACCGTGCTGGTGGGCACCTGCTCTCTGCCCTCGTGCAAGCGTGGCTTTTGCCCCTCTTTTGATGTAGCTGTGTTACACACCGTCCTCTAGCCATCATCCTTCTCCTGCTGTCCTGGGGGACTCCTCGTGCACCAGCACCAAAGTTTAGTCTGCTTCAAAACTGCACTCCTGCAGTCAGAGCTGTGCATCTGTCTTGAATACCGACCGTGGGTTAATGAGGAACCCTTGTGGGTTTGACGACGGAGCTCCTGGGGGATGATGCGGTTTGTGCGAAGCAGAAGCTGGGAGGACAGGCTGAGCGCAGTCCCTCCGGGTTCTCTCATCACTTGGTCCTCAGTCTCCTTTTCCTGAGGAGTTCTGGGGATGACCCGCAGTAGTGGACCGCAGGTCCATGGTGGGATATGAGTGGAAGCAGGGTCAGGGTGCAGGGGCCCGAGAAGCCCTGCTCAGAGCAGCACTGCTCATCCCATCACCTGCAGCCTGCCTGCCCTGCTCCCAGAAACTCTTCAGGAGTTCTGAGGCTGCACTGACTGTGGCTGCAACCCCTGGGGAGGGGCTTCCTGGCCAGACTCCCGCTTCATTTGTACCTGGGCCCCATTTGATCCTTTTCCAGCATGGAACATGGGTGCTGGATATGAGCCGGACCTACTGAGCTGCAGCCACTGTCCCACCCATGTGAAGAGCACAGGTCTCCAGAGTCCTGCCTGGACTCCTGGCCATGCAGCCGCGACATCTGTCCCTCGCAGTGCCCTGTCCTCCTGTTGCGCTGTCACCGGCAGGCTCCCATCGTGGGGCCGGCAAGCTCGCTGCCTGCCAGCAGGACTCAGGCTTGGTCGAGGGCCCTGACAGCGGCAGGGTGTGAGAGGTTTGTGCCTCTGCCTTGGGATGACAGATGCTGCCGTGCCTCTGCGAAGCTTTCAGGCTCAGCCTGGGAGCAGTTGGGAGCGTAAGAAGCTCTTGCCTGGCATTGCCATGGAAGGGAGGTGAGGAGAAAGAGGAGAGCGAGCCGGAGCATGGGTGCATGCGGGGACACGGGCTTGGGAGCAGAGCTGTGGGGAGGGGAGAGCACGGGAAAGCGTGAGGGCTGCATGCTGCGGGCGAGCCCGGGTAGTGCAGGAGAGGAGGAATGGGCTCTCTGCGTGTGTGTGCGTCTGAGCAAAGGTTGTGTGTTCATTTCATTTGACTTATGGCGCATCCGTATAACAAAATCACCTCTGAGGGTCCCCACCGCAGGGACAGCAAGTAATAATGAGACATCTGTAGATGCTTCATGACTCAAGCACGAGCTTGGTTGCCAACCCACTCCTCTGCTTCATTCCTACAAGCACAGAAAAAGGCAGAAGGGAGTTTTGCAGCCCCAAATCCAGCTCCTGGCCCATTCTCAGCCCACTGGCACACTGTTAAGTTGGGGCACTTGGTCTCCAAAGCCAGGGCTGCAGGAAGGAACCTGGAGCCACCCCTGAGACTTCTCAGTAGCCCTGATGTGCCTTTCGGTTCTGTCATCAGAAATGTACCAAAAATGCACCTTTTTAATGCAGAAATGTAAACATTTTGGATACTAAGGAATAGACTTTGGAAGTGTTTCTGCAGCAGTGAGGCCAAGCCATGTTTCATCCCAGTCCCACCCTCCCTGGAGCCCTGGAAGCCCCTTTTGCTGCCAGAGAAGTTCTTGCACATGTACCGCCTCCCCGGGTCGCGTGTACCTTCCTCTCTAGTAAATGCGTTTCCCACAGTGTGAAGCACAAATTTGTCTTCTCTGTGTGTGACTTCGGGCTGTATTGTAGATTAAAAGATTTGTCTTTCTCCCGTATCCAGCAGGTGGGTCTCTGGTGGCTATTTCAATACCATTCCTCGCATGGGCTCTGGGACGTCTGTGCTGAGGTTCTCAGTAAACTCAATTACACCGTGGTAATAGCATGGTATTGACTCAGGAGCCTCAGCAGCACAGGACTCTTGCCGTTTATTAGTTGTTTAATTATATGGCACATCAGGCCAAAATAATGTCATTAGCTAATTAGCTCATGTTGGGGTTTTTTTGTAATTTTTCTTAAATGAATGTTAACATCAGCGAAAGGTGCCAGCTGGTAGCCAGGAGACCGGGCTCCTTTTATGCACAGAGCAGGTCAAGATTGGCCCTGGCCCAGATGTTCCTCCACACCATCCCACAGGCACAGGTCCCCTGCCACCTTCGGGGAGCTGTGCCGGGGGATGAGACGCCCTCCCGCAGCTTCTCCGCAGGTTTTGGGTGAACTACCAATAGTGGTACCTTCTCGTTCTGGGGCACCTCTGGTCCCAGCAAGACTGGGATGCCCAGCGCTCCCCAAAGAGCTCCCTGTGGGGCACAGCTGGGCCAAGCCCATGCCCAGGGTCCTGGCCTTGTGCAGGGTTTATTCAATAGCGGTGCTTTTAGGATTTAAGCAGCAGTACTGTGGTATGAGAAAGGCGCAGCTCTCCAGGACTGTCATGCAGCTCAGCCCGGACAGTGGCCAAG
>NW_010259882.1:8028-23446 GCF_000690775.1 Eurypyga helias
GTGCCCCCTGTCTGCGGGAGCCCGCCTGTGAGTCACTGCCCCCTTGTTCGACACCAGCGCGATTACACACTGCTGAACACCCAGCGAAATGAAAATAAGTGTTCAAATGCCAATGGCATGTACTACATTTATAACCCACCAGAGGGGGTGACAGCAGCACAACTGCAGGCCTAAACCTTTTATTACACACCCGGCGCCGCTCACTCTGCCCGCTTTGCCCAGGAATTATCCGAGTTACTCAGCGATGCTTCTCCTCTCGTCTGCACGAGGGGCTGAGCGTGGGTAGGTGTGCGTGGGGCCGGGGAGGCACCCATGTACCCGTGTAGGAGGCACTGCTAGCCCTGCTTGCACATGCAGCATCCCCTGCATCCGCCAAGGGCCGTGCCCGTGTGCAGGCAGAGCGGCCGGCTTCCCGGGGATGCAGCGTGGGAGCTGCTGGACCGGGACGGGTTGCTAAGGGTCAGTCTGCAACGGGATCCACTCTCCGTTACACCCTGGTGTAAGTGCACAAAGGAGCCACATCCAGCGGTTCACTCGGAGCAGGACGCAGGCTGCTGACATGGAGATGGAATGTACAGATAAATCCCATGGGATAAAGAGATCTACAAGACAGCTTTAGCTCTCTCTGTGGATTTTCTCAGGAGGAGGCAGCATTGCCATGTGGGAGACCCTCTGCACAGGACGCTGCAGGACTTCCATCGGTGATGTTTTTATAATTAGCACGTCTTGGCTGCTTGGTCACAACTGTGCCAGAGAGTTTCAGCGTGGTGGCTGTTGACTTATGGAGGTCCTTCAGCTGGCTGCTTCAGGCCTGCAATTCCTAAAGTGTTCATGTTGCCTTTGCAGGCTTCTTGCTATTATTTAACCCAAACAGATCAGCTCTGGGCTTTACAGAACGCATTTGCTGCTCCTAAAGATTTCCTAATGTCTTTCGACCTGGCTGGGTCTGTTCCAAACTCTGAAAAATTGCAGGTCCCTGCAGATGCTTTCATGTTCTTGAAGACAAGTGCTGCAGACCGGAGAAACTCCCTGGGGAGCCCACGCACTTTTGAGAGGTTCAAGAGTCCATAGCAAATAACTCCAAAATTAACCATGCAGTCCTCCCCCAAGTCCTCAAAGGCACTAGTTCAGATGAATAAAATAAATTTGGAGTTAATAGTCCACACTGAATTTAAAATATGACATTCCAAAAGGGTGGGAATAGAAGACTTTTCAAATAGTGAGAAACTTTCCATTTTTCAAACCTCCTTATCTCCCCAGTGCCTTAGCTGATTAATTGGAGACTCTTGAATGATTATTTTCCAGAACAGAGAATTCTTTGGCAGACAGATTTTATTTATTTTTTTTAAGAAGCACTAGGGAGAAACAAAATTAGGCTTGTGAGGGGAATGAGTTACATCCTTAAGCTGGACATTGCTTGTGTGGTTCCACAATACTGCTGCGAGATAATCACCCAATCTCCCATGCTCTGCCGCTCACCTTAATAACTCTCCCAGGATTTGATGTAATGGTTTACATAACCTTTCTGAAGCATCCTGAATTCTGATGCATCTAGCACTTAAATGTGACATTGAGTCAACTCCAAAGTGCTTTACAGCTGGGTGACGCTGCTTGGGGCTATCTGATACAGTGAATGAAAAGTTTCACTTACCAAGCTGAAGTGGTCCTAACTTTTTAACAGCTGAGCCGCCTTGCTGGAACAAGATATCTCAGGTTTTCAGACTCTGAGCTGGGGGGTGTGTTTGCTTCCCTGCGCCGCCTGCGGATGTGTGTAGTAGCACCAGGGTTGATCTGGACCAGCAGCTGGGTACGTGGATTCACTTCACCTGACTGCACATGGCCCCTCTGTAGGCATTTGCCTCTGAGCCTGCTGGCTGGATGACATTTATACTCAGCGGGGAGAAAAAAGGCACGTCCAGGCACAATTCATCTGACCTTTCTCAGACAGCCACCTTAGAAAGAGATTAATCCTGCCCCTGCGAGGCCTTTTCTCTCCATTAGAGACACGGCAGTTCATCTGGCTTGTTCACGGATGCGGGCTCCTGTAGGATTTGGGTACCACACACCCTGTGCGTGACTCTTGGCTTGCAGGCCATGGAGGACGCTTCGCTCCTTCCCAGGGTGTGTGCAGAGTGTGCATGTGGGAGACGGGCAGCCGTGCCTCCCGGGTACCCTCCCAGTACCCATCCTGCCTCCCCAGCACCTGTCCTCCTTCCCCAGCGTCCTCCCAGTACCCGTCCTGCCTCCCCAGCACCCTCCCAGCACCCTCCCCAGCCATGGCTCTGGCACGTGGTGTTTGCCAGCCTAACCAAAGGCACCAGCTGAGAGGGTAGAGATAAAGATAGACATTTGCTGATATCTGGGGCTGATTCTGCTGTCTTAAAAATCCTGCAGTAATTTCTGGTGTTGATTATATATGTAAATCTGTATCTATAATGGTCTCTCTCATATATGTCTGTGTATATATATACGCACACACACGTAGATGTGTGTATATCTAACATATGTGCTCTCAACCCACACAACATATGCGGCTCTGAAAGCTGCTGGAACATGCGCATTTCTCAACCCTGGCCTGCGTGGCAGCCTGCCTGCTCCAGCCTCATCACTCGCCTCGATGCGGCATTGCCCTCCCCGTCCTTCCAGCCAGGATTTTCACTCGGCACAGCACTGGTACAGGCCTGGCTTTGACCACTCTCCCGGTGTGGTGGCACGCTCCTGGGCTCCCCAGGACCCCCACACAAGGACAGGGCTTGTGACGAGCCTTGCAAGGCTCAGCCCAGTGCGGGTTGGTGTCATGGGATGTACTGGGCTCCTAGTACTTCTCAATGGCTCATTCATTAGTTTGTGTGTATTAATGAATCAGGCTGGCCTTCTGCCAGCAAGCATTAACTCAGACTGGATTTGGGGAGGGGGGAAGCACCTTGGGAATGCGAGGGAGGCGGTGTCTCTGGGAAGCACGGCTGTGCTGGAGGCACAAACAGGAGCCACCCCACAGCCCTTGGGGCTTGTGCTAATCCAGAGTCTGGGCCAAAATCACATGGAGAAGGGTCTTTCGGGCAGCAGCGCTGTCCCTTTCACCCTGGTGTGTGACCCATGTGGCTGCAGGGCATCTGCAGGCCAGTGTCCAGCACCCACACAAGTGTCCATGGTCACTGAAGGTGGCAGTGGGGGAGGCTGGAGTTGCCCGAGCACAGAGCTCCAGGGTCTGCAGGGAGAGTGGGCTCTCTGGGGTGCCAGTGGCTGCCCAGTGCTCAAATCCCACAGCTGTCAGAGGTGCAGCCTGATCCTTTTCCCCGTCTCTAGAAAGGGCATCGTGTCTCCCAGCTTATTCCCTTTGCCAGTCTGGGTACGTACGTCAGACAGCCAAGTGTGTCCGTCGCTGTAATGCAGACAGCAGTAGCATGGCCAATCGCAGTTAAGCAACATGATCCAACTTTGTAATTTCCAGACATAGCTTATTCAGAAATAGTCTGGAGGAGCAGATCTGATGGAGGCATGCATCTGCGGGAGCCACGGGGATGAGGAGGGAGAGCGCACACATCTGTAAGTTGGTCTCTCAGCTGGCTGCGAGCTGAGCGTGTCCTGCAAAAGAGCAAGAAGCAAAGCAGGGAGGGGAGAGAAGGGCAGGTCTAAGGAAATTTCAGGTGTGCAGCTGGGAAAGAGCCTTTCCTTAAGAGAGCTGTTGGTGTTGACGACATTAGTAGTGTCACTGATGGAGAAATTCAATCACTTCCAATGAGGGAAAAATAATTGTCTTTCGAGGTACAGTAGGTTGTTGTCATTTTCCTATGACACACTCCATCAACTTTCAATTTCTAGCACAAAAGCCCTTCATTCTTGCTCGGGCCTCTCTAATCCGTTGTGGTGAGCACTCACAGCAGACCTGTCACAGGCTGGGTGAGTCGTCTGGGAGCAGAAATGCCCAAATTGTGCCAAAGTGAGAGCATCACCCCAGCCCTGCTGGAGTGGGAAGGGTGCCAGAGGGGGCAAACCAGCTCGGGTCGGCAATTGGTGAAATATCTCATCTCCCTGAGCCCCAGGTTCTGTAAAACAAGGAAAACAGTATAGTGAGGGGCTGACATAGCTTGGGTGGAGCGGGTTTGGGGTGATCCCCAGCACTGGTGTCCTGGGCAGGTTGGGCAAGGGGCGGCTCACACCCTCTGGAGCAGGGGGTGGTGGGTTTGGCTCCCTTGTCCTCACTGCTGTCAGCCATCAGAGCTGGCATGGAGGTAGGAGGGATGGGGAGAGGAGAGGCAGGGGAGCAGTTTGCAGTGGTGACTCAGAGCAGAGGTGTGTGTGCAGGAGAGCCAGAGCTTGGCGTAGAACACTTCCACTGGGTGAAATAAGAGCTGATTAGCAGCGTATCCCAGCATCCCAGCCACAGAGCCCTCTCCTCAGGCGTTTAAAGAGGAAATATATATTTTAAAATACTGCTCTAACAGAGAAAGGCAATGATGTGTTTCGAGGCAGAGATGGTATCATTCGTAAAGCCCATACTGCTTAATTATATCAGCACCATTTAGGAGAGGAATGATTTCCCACTGAGTTCCTGGTTTGTTTTCCCTCTGTCCCGCTGTATCTCACCGTGGCTCCAACCATTTGTCAGGCTCTTTGGTATCTGTCTCCAGCCACACCTTGAGGCTGGGGGGGGGAGGGGACTGGCAGACCCTCACCGTCCCCAGAGGCGCAGGTTGGGCAGCATCGTGGCACTGAGGTGACGCCATCCTGTTGTGACCCAGGGAGGGGTAACAGGGTCAAGCAATGGGTTGACATGTTTTTCTTGGTTTTTTGGGGCAATAGTCAAGACTAGTTGACTCTACTTCCCTGCTGTCCTGGGCCACTGACTCTGCATCCAGTATTTCCACGGTCTGGGGAAGAGCTGCTGCCATGCGGGATGAAGGACACCATCTCCATTAGGACCAGGGCCATATTGCCCTTCCCAGGGGCAGTAGTTTTCTAGCAGGCTCTTCCCACTGCCCCTGTGCAGACGTGTGCCTGCTCACCCCTGTGCCTATGCCTGCCCCACTGCCCTCCAGCCCCACACACTGGGGCTCTTCCTTCCAGAGGAGAAAGGTTTCGCGCTGCTCTGAGCCAGCCTTACCTCGTGGTGCTTTCCTTTCGCCTGTCAGATCTAGCCTGACATTATTTGGGTAGGAGCAGAGGGGTGGGAGTTTAGAGAGGCAAAATGGTGTGCTTTTTTCCTCGTATTTGTAAGACATTTCAAGTGACACACAGAGACAATAATGTATCACTCAGCCCAAGTACTGTTTGAATGGTGTAAAAATAAGCACCTGAACTTTCCACCCCTATTCGTGCACAGGCGCCATCCCTCTGGGGTCTGCACTTTGGCAAGAACAAGCAAGGAGTTAAGCAGCTCGGCAAGGCAAGCTATTTATGGATGTTACAAGCTCCCTGATCTTCTCCGGTACCCCATTCAATCCTTTAATTATCTGCAGTTGTTTCATGCTGTGTCTCACCGCACGCTCTCTGGGGGAAACCGCTGGGGCTTTGCCAGTCGATGGGGAGGGGTGCAGGAAGGGGGGAGACTCTGCCACATGTGCCAACACAGCCCAGGAAAATAAGGGATGCTGTGAGGTTGCTATCTGAGGGCTGCGGAGAGACCAGGGCATGGCCATGGGACCTTCTGGGACAAGGAAGCAGAGCTTATTGGAGCAACACCCCAGTGGGAGTTGCCTGTGGGGAGGAGGACTTAGCAACAGAAGGCGGGAAGAGACTTCCCACATCCCTGGGTTCAGTCCCCAGTGTCCCAAGCCCTCCCTGTGAAATTGAGCCCAGAAGCTGCAGTGTGTAACATGTGAGAGGGAAGAAGGCAGGAGGGACTGCGTGGCTTGCCAGCCTCTGACGTTGCTGCCCTCCAGACAGCACTGTTTCTATACAACTCTGCCAGTTTTGGAGAAGAGAGCGGCTGTTGCCAGGAGTCTGCCTCTTGTTGTTCCCCTGGCAAGCCCTCCCAGCTGTAGATTTGCTCCAGGGTAACATGAAAGCTACCCCTTTCACCTCCCTAAACCCCCTGTGAAGATGCTGCTCCAGCATCATAATAATTTTGGTTAATCCACTAATAGTCTGAGTAAGTCAGCCAAACAAGAAGAGAGATGAGAATAATCTCCAGCGCCTGGAGCTGTGTTAACGAAACTGGCTCTTTGAATATCCTCCCTACAGCAGCCTGCACCCCACCTCCCCGCACGTTTCGCACTCCTGAAACCCACTCTCAGCGCCTTCCCTGGCCTTTATGAGCTGTGACAAGATGGTCCGGGGGAGGCCAGTCAGGACCAGCACCCTGCGTCCCCCCCACGCTGCAGGGAAAATGGGCACTGGGAGGATTGGAGGGGACGGGCGCACCCCTGCCCACCCAGGGGCTGCTCAGCAGCCAGCCAGGGGACCATCCCCTGGAGATCTTTGCAGATCTGTTTGAGCACAGGGTCTCACACCCCCCAAGGTGGGCATCTGCAGTCAGTGCTGGGGGACTGGGAAGAGCTGGGGGCAGTTGCTGGTTGCACTGGTCTCAGATATGTTGCTCATGGGAACTGGAGATTCCTGGATTCAGATTTTTGTATGAGTCTAGGACCAGGCATGCGGGGCTGTTATCTTCCCTACCTTTATCTACCCATGTCTCTCCTTCTTCCTCCAATCCACTGCCTTGGATTTCCCTTCTGGCTTATCCCAGCCAGCACCCTGGGAGACTCCTGGGTCCCGCTTCCCAAGCAAGCTCTGGCCCAGCTCTGCGCAGGAATGGCAGAAATGGTTTCTGAGCTCCTCATCTCCTCCCCATGCTCTCCCCAAGCTGGGCCAAGGGGCTGTCTGGCCTGGAGGCACTCCACATGTTGCACCCCCGGGAACAGCACTCAGACCCAAGAGCTTTTACAGATGTGTACATGCGGGTGAATTACCTGGCTTGTCCCTCTCCTGGCATCTGGGCTCTTCCAGCCATCCGCCTTGCTCCCAGCCTGCTTCCAAGCCCATCAGCAGAGCAGGGAGGCTGTGGCCAAGCCAGGGCATGGTCCCAGCAGGCAGCACACATCCACCTCCATCTGCCAGAGCAGCGGGAGGCACAGGCAGCCCCTGCCCCACACGCCTGGCTCAGGGAGCAAGCCTTGCGGGACAGTGCAGTTTCGTAGGAAATGTCTCTGTGTTTAAGGGGCTCTTGCAGGGGGAGACAGCGCTTTTGAAAATGGCTGGGTACTGCAGATGTCGGGGGGGATGTCTGAATAATCATAACAAGGTGTGGGTGGTTTCTCCCCTCTCTTTCTGCTTTCTTCATGGCATCTGTACTCTGGTTCAGCTCTCGAGAGCGCTGGGTCAAGGTAGAGCCCCGGCAGCCCCTGCATGCAGAGATTTAGGTGCTGGAAGGATCCCTTACCGACTCTGTGCAGCAGGACTTTGGGGCTCAGACCCCACCAGAGCATCGAGTCCCTTCCCGTGGAAGCCTGGTGCTGTTGGGGCGCTGGGGCCTATTGCCATGAGCCCCCTCCAGCTCCCATGGGGATATGGCTGTGGAGCCGCGAGCACTGCCAGGAGCCTGAGGTTCTCCCTCCTTCCCCAGCGTGAGTTTGCTGTATTCTCACCTGATTAGTGGATTTGAAATACAGCCTTTGGCTTTGAGACCCAAAATAGATGTTGGGTTGCCTTTACTCCGCTGGAGGCTCCTTAGTATGTAAATCCCTCCCCAACACAGTGCAGCACCGTGCCTTCCGAAGGGGTGGCACCGCTGGGATCCCGGGAGATCCCAGCGCTGGCTCGGGATCTGCAGCGTCCTGCTGAGCAAGGACAACCACGGTCTCCTCTGCCATGCTTCCCTGGGCCCTGCTGGCAGCCCTGGCACAGCTCCCCTGTGCCACTGCTTGCCCCGCTGATGGGCACGGAGGGGGCCCTTGCAGCAGCGTGAGGAGCGGGGCTTTGCTGGGGAAGCAGCATCCCTCCTCTGCCACCACCCCCTTCCTCCCCCTGCCCTCCACAGACCAGCCCGTTTCCAGGGAAGCGTCGGGGCCAGCGGGCAGTGGCATTTGTTTTGTCGCTTACGCTGTCGTCACCACAAAAATGAAAAAATAGCTGCCTTTAGGGGAGAGCTGAGCCCTGTGACATTCACTTCATTTTACAGCAACTAATGCATCCGGCAGCATCCCCAGAAACTGCACGCTCCGCCGGGGTAAACGAGCTCCATGCTGCCAGCAAAGCCGCCCGCGGTGGCAGAGCTGCCTGCCAGGCCATGCCAGCGCTGGTGGGCCGCCGCGCTGGGAGCGACTGGCACAGGGCAGGATCTCCCAGGGGTCAGGGATGCCCATGCTGTAACAGCCACCCGCGCTCCACGAACGGCAGAGAGCAGGGAGCGGGTGTTCATTAAGTGACACTAATTGCTTGATATTTTTGCAGTGTTTTCTACCTTGTAAAAATTGAGTCAAAAACCAGCGCCCTGAGGAACCGCCTCTATTAAACTGATGTTCATTAGAGCTGACTTTGCGCTACCTCATTAGGCTCCTGTAATTGAAGGAGTTAATTGATTATCAATAGTTTCAGTTCCCTTTTCCCATGCCTGCGAGGCCCTGCTGGGTCTTCTTCAGGGTCTGCCATTCATCATGTGGCTCAAACGCGTCTTGCTGCTGGCAGTCACGGGCCGAAGTGGCTGGGGTTGCTCCGTGTGTTCCCATCCCTGTGCCGTGGCCGTCAGGATGCTGGTGCTGCTGGCTTCGCTGCCGCAACTTTTTCCATGTGGGTCCTTTGTGTTGCAGCATATTCGCTCTGATTTGGTGCTAGCTGCTCTAAACTCTCTTCAGAATACTTCTGATGGCTCCCCTTTTCGTATCTGTTTTTTAATGCATATGTATTATATTTGGAGAGGGTGTGTGGGGGGGTTCATTCCTTCAGTGGCTCTCTCTCAGGCGTGAAAGCAGAGCCTCCAAACCAGCTGCTCCCCAAGCGCAGGCTTGCTCTGCCTTGGCAGCACGCGTTCGCTTCGCCCCGTACCGCAGCGCAGGGGTGGGGGGTACAGCCTGCACGGGGGTGCCCGGCCGGCCGGCAGAGCCTGCGTGGGCATGCTTGCACACTGGTTTTCCTGTGCGCGGGTTCTTTGGCTGACTCCCTCGCGCAGACACGTGCTGCCTGACTCAGTCACACGTCTGCTGTTTTTAGAGGCGGCCTTCTAACACCCTGCCTCGCTCAGCACAAAATCAGGGAGATGCTGTGCTTCCCCCAGCCAGTCTGAAACCCAACCCGCTGCGCTCAGGAGCGGTCGTCAGGCTTCGTGCCCTGGCCCTGGCCTGCTGGAAAGGGGACAGACGTGGCTTTTGCAGTGAGAGGACCCCCAGGCAGGGACACGCCTGTGCTCAGCCCTCCTGCCATGGAAACCTCTGCCTCCTACCCTGTCCCGCCCTCAGAGCCCACCTTTCGTGTTTGCACTCCCTCCAGGAGCAGAGTGCCCAGAGCATCCTGGGGTACCCCCAGGAGCTGATGCCCCACTGCTGTGTCCAAGCAGGGGACCACAGGTGACATGAAGATGGTGACACTGAAGCAGGCGAGCTAGGGATGGAGCCAGGCAGGGATGCTCTACACCTCTCCATCCTCACTGCCTCCCCACTGAGGGCACAAGCAGGTCTCAGAAGGCCAGAGGTTAGGGGTGCCACAGGCCATTTCCCTGCAGCCAGTGCTTCTGATTTTTCTTGGGACTTCATTTTTTGAGGCAAGTGCCACTGCTCTGCCCCAGCAGGGGTCTGCGCTGCGTCGCTGGCAGCAGACAGCCAGAGGGGAGATAGACAAGAGGAAACTCTTGCTCCCCACCTTCGTTAGTTTTAACTAACGAGCTGTTTATAGGAGCAACATGACACCTGCTTTCCTCTTTATAAATTCAATAATTTATGAAAGGTATTAAAGGCAAAACAGCCTCCCGGATAAAGCCTGTGATGCGTGCACTCTGGGTATTAGCCAAACGGGACAATGAGCTACACTTGAATAACACACGAAGATATTTACCCTCTCCCCCCATAAATTATTAAGGGGCTTTTTGCACATAATTACACAAGCTTTTATGTTTCTCACTCCCTGGTTTTAATCCTTTTTGGAAAGGCGCCAGTCACTTATGACAGGAGTGGAGCACACAGCCCGTGTTAGAGCCGGTTTTAGGGTCGCTGCAGATGAAGGGGGTGCAGGAGAGGGCACCCAGGCCAGGGCTCTCCCTTCACACTGCTGCAGGGGAGGGAAATCAAGAGGTGAGAGCTGTAGGGGACCAGGTCAGGGTTTGGCCCTGGCATGAGATGCTCCTCCTCCTCGGCGTGGGTTCACGGCAGTGGCCGTGGGAATGTGCAAAGCGGGCTCCAGTGTTTTAATTGCTCTCCAACTGTGCATGTAAATCAGTGATATGCAGGTGTAATTGGGCGTACAAATGTCACTAGACGGCTGTTTACTTGTGCAGCGTACATTAGGGGAGCATGTATGTGTGCAAAGGAATGCTATGGATATTAGTAATAATTACACTTCCAAGGGTGTCCGGGTGCTGGGTCTGCCACCTTTGCTTCTTCAGCTCTGGCCTGTGGGGAGCAGAGCTTCCTCCTCGCCCTGCCCTGTGCCAGACCCCCCTTCACCTGCCAACGTGTTTGCTCCCCCATCTCTGCCCAGCCTCCAGTGCAGCTCAGCTCCCTCTCCTGCTCTCCAGCTACGCCTTTCCCTGCGCCGCTTGCCAGGCTGGCTGCAGCCCCAGCTGAGGCATGCCCAGGTACACCAGGCAGGGGCCAAACCTCTCCTTAACTTTAAGGTGAGGATCCCATTTCATCCCCTCCAGGCACCCTGCCCCTTTCCATTAGTTGCCAAGCATTTGTGAGTCAGCCCCAGTGGGACGTCTCCCACACCACCTTCCCATCCTCCTTGTCCAACACAGCCTTTTCTTTTTCTGCGTGGGCATTTGACACCACTCTCATGTCCTCCACACTCACCGCGGTCTCCAGGCCCTCTCTCCTTTGTGAAAAGATCTTTAATCATTGCTCTTTGTCCCATTGTGCGGCTCCTATTCTTACGCCAGGCTGTTAAAAAGCTGTCACTGTCATAACTTCCTTGTCCCAGAAATTATCTTTCATCTCCTGGATGTGGGCTACAATAGACACTGAGATGCTTGATATTATTAATACCTTCTGTGTATGTGTCAATGAGCTTAAGAATGTAATGGAGCCTTTTCCTGCAGTGTGTTTGGGCTGCGTGACAGAGCAGTCAAGCTGTCAGGCACTTGAGCCAGGCTGACACGAGGACATGTGGCCTCTCTCCGCGGCAGAGCGTTTCATAGCAAGGCCTAATTTCCGCACCCCGAGCTCGAACAGGATGGGGTGCTGGCAGTGCCCTGGCAGAGACCTGGGCGAGCTGAGCTGGGGCGGTCCCTGCGCAGCGTTGCTGACACCAGCAGCTCATCTCCCCCTTGGCAGCGTCCGCTTGCGAGGGCTACATCAACCCTTTTTTCTCTCTTCCTACCTGTTCTCTGGAGCACCGCGGAGGTCGTGTCATGATTTGAGATAGGCAAAGCACGAGCATGGCATCTCCTACCTCTCACCTCGCTCCAGTTGAGCAGAGAGGCTGGAGATGGTTTTGGCCGCGTGCCTGCTGCCGGAGGGGCGGCAGCCTCCCATCAAGCAAGGCTGTGCATGGGGACAGTGGTGGGGTCACCCTCAGTGGCCTGCACTGCCTGAGCCCATGAAGAGTGACGTGGCATGGCTCCTGCTGCGGCTGTCCCTGGTGGGCAGCTGGTGGTCAAAGGATTTTTGGTACATTGCCTCCTTCTACTCCAAATCAATCCGCTGACCAGGGCGAGGAGCAGTACAAGACAGTACAGAGAGAAACCATTATGATGATACTTGATAACGATCCCCAGTTTCACTCGGGAGCAGCCATACAATGCAGCATTTGGACTCCCTCCAGCTGATAATGAGAAGCCACTGGACTGACTCAGCCTGCTGTGAGGAGGCACCAGTACACATCCAGATGGCAGTGGGGATGGGGGAGCAGGAATATCCTGCATTGCCTCTTCGTCCCACTCTGCCCCCCACACCCTGAAATGTCACCACCTCCAAGGAGGAAAGCAGGCACGATCCGAGTGCACGTTTCTCCCTGACTGCATCCGCAGGGACTGGTGCTCTCGGCTGTCCTCAGGAACAGGTCCTGCTGCCTGCAGAGCTGTAGCCCCGAGTTGGGCAGGGGGAGTCTGCGTGCGTGTGGCAAACACGAGGCATCTGAGTCGCCTTTCCAGCCCCAGCAGCCAGGAGGTTACAGCTGCCTTCGCCAGGAACTGGTTAGTACTGGGCAGGATCTGGGAGCCAGTTGCCAGCCAAGCCCCGGGGAAATGCAAGGCACCTTCTCAGGGTGGGCAGGGGCAGAGCGGGTGCAGACCCTCCCTCTGTCCTTGCTGACAAAGGGAGGAGGCTAGAGGGGCAGACAGACGATCTGGCGTTCCCAGAACTGGTGCTGGCAGTACTTCAAGGTGTGGTACATCTTCTCTCAGCCTGGCATTTGCACGTATTTTCTCAGCTCAGCTTGTTACGACCAAAGTGTGAAAATCTGAAAGAGAAGGAACTATAATAATAATGGGAGTAATTAAAATCCATCTCCCTCCTGCCAGCTCAGCCCTTTCTGAACCTTTTGTGAGGTTCATGGGCACGTGCACCGAAACCAAGGGAGATGCTGCTGAGGAACATCTGAGCATGTTCCAGCTAGCCCCGTTAAGGGCCAGGTCCGCTCCCCGCTGCCCAGGAGGGAGACTCAGTCACTCGTGCGGTGTGCAGGTGCCACCTCTCCGGGAGGGCTCTCAGAGCAGGGATAAACTCCTGCCTCCTGCCAACAGAAGGGAACCATCTGCCGCAGCCCGTTATCATCTGAGGATGGCAGTGGCAAGGAGCTGGAGCATCTGTCTGAGGGATGAGCCCCCGCAGATGGACACCCAAATGTTCCTGTCGCTCCCTGCAGGTTTTAAAGAGGAAAATGTTCAATGAGGGCTTGTGAGCAGAGCTGCTTTCTGCCGCCTGGGGCTGCACAGAGGTCAGGATGGGATAGTCACACCTGGAGGGCTGGCATGCTCCTTGTTTTGTGTCACTCCACACTGCAAGCAGGAGGTTGACCCAGTTAGGTAGGTCTTTGTGGCCTCCCACAACAGCTGGAGTTGGTGTCCACAGCATGGGGGAGGCCAGTAAAGGTGATGGGAGATGGGAAAAAAGCATGTCTACTGCAAAGCTGGCAGCTGCAAAAAGATAGAGGCTGTTAGAGGGGACAGGAGAGGGCAGTACTTCTAGCAAGGTTTGGGTGTGTGCTTCTGGCTGTCCCCAGCACTCTGTCACTGGTGCTACACCACCTGGAGGACTTAACTCACCCTTAACTCTGAATGTCTCTCTACAAAAGCAGCCCCTTGCCAGGAACTGTATCACCCAGTTACCCTGTTCTTTTTCCTGATGTCCCATGGATGCCCTTCTCCCAGGCAACATTACAAACTCACCCCTCCGAGCTGCATCAGCGCTCCTCTTCAAGCGGGACCTTCATGTCAAGCATGTGTTAAGGGTAGATAACCTGACAGTCCCAGGCAGATGTGGGCCTCTGGTGCTGTGTGGGGGGAGCTGTGCTGGTCACTGGTCCCTGGGGGAAGGCGCCTTGGCCTTGCTCCTGGGCAGCTGTCCCAATGGCACGCGCCTGTTCCAGGAGCTGACTGCTGCCCCAGGGCTGCACAACGGCAACATTTTGGGGCAAGAAGGGCACAAAGGGTCTGCTGGCACAGAGCTTACGATGGTGGGTCGGTAAATGCAGAAACACAGGAACCTTTGGGGCTTCTGTGCAGGGGCCAGTGCGGTTCCTCCTGGACAGATCAAGGGGAGTGGGTTATTGCTGCTGGGGCCTGCCTTTGCCCAAGGTGTCCTTGGGGCTGTTGGGGTAAGGAAGTGTCACCCATGAGATGGGGTGAGTTGCCCCTCTGCACTTGGAAGAAGGGGAAAGCCCAAATGGAAGTGGTGCTCCTTGGGGGGTGTTGCAGATCTTGGGAAGATTAGGTGTAACAGCTCCTCGTAAACTCTGGTGCCATGGTTGCCTTCATGGAGAACGGTTATGAAGCGACGCTTTCTTTTCACTGCGCTCTCCATCCTGCTCATCTGCTCACATCGCTGCCGGCTGAAACGCACCACCGGGGCTGGCAGAGCAAACGGGGCTCTGCTCTGCCGCCGCGCCCCGCGCACCCATGCTGCCCTCGCCTCCCCCGCTGTGCTGCCCCCCCCACCTGCCCAGGTCACAGATCTCACGCAGAGCTTAGAGAAAAGGCAGGTTTTGCACGGGACTTTTCTGCAGGAGAGGTGTGCGCGGATGCCATCTTAGCCCAAAAGCTCGTCTCTGCTTCTGCACGCCAGGTCCCCCCGCGAGGCGGGGAGACTGCCGTGGGAGCCGAGGTGGGAAAGACGGTCTTGGAAGGCCCCCTGCTTCCAGGCAGCGTATAGCATCGCTCTCACGCGGCCACCAGCGCCGCTTGCGTGGCGTATTTGCCGTATCTCCGTGGCAGGGCTGAGGTGAAATTTCCCCCTCTCACACCAGAGGAATGGTTCTGGAGGGTTACTGTTGAGTACACGGTGCCCTGCACTCTCGTGGGGCTGTAACCATGGCGGGGGGAAGGTTTAAAAACGGCATTCAGAGCTCTTAGCCTGTCTTTTGTCCTCTGTTTGTTTTTTTCTGGCCGCATTCAGATTGCCAGCTTTCTCTGTGTTTGTGAAGTGCTATTAACATCGATGGCATCACTGGAATAGCCATAATAATAAGAGCCATCAATCTGCGCTGAGTAAAGGTCTGAGGACCCACTGAGAGGGGCCAGGCTGAGTTTTCTTGATGTCAGGAGCAGAGCGCTCTCACTGCCCCGTGATTCTTGCCACGAGGATCCTTCGCCCAAGCCCACGCAGGGCTGCCTGCCTGACGGGCACCCACCCTGCCAGCCGCGCCGGGCGCCCGCGGGAGGAGAGGCAGCAGCCTAGGAGTGGGCAGGAGCGCCGAGCAGGAGCAGGGAGCCAGAGTGATTCAGCTGGCGAGCTTGCAGTGCCTACCCCTTGTTTATTCCTGCTCCGCTCAGAAGCTCGCGTGTGCCGAGCAGGAGGATAACGAGCTCGGCTGCGGGTGCTGGGGAGGCAGCAGAGGGGGCCTCGTGCCGCCCTGGGTTTGCTCGTAGCCTGCTGTAGGGATGTGAGCTCAGGACTGCGCTGGGCTCCCGTGCTCCATGGCAGGCACGCGTGGGCATTTGGCCCAGCGCTGGCACCTGGCCACTGGCCCACCCACAGGCTGGGGGGACACCATGGCCCAGGAGAGGCCTGGGACAAGCACGCACCTCCGCTTTCGCGGGAGGGAGGAAGGGAGGCCTGCCAAGGGGGATGCTCTGCATGGGAATCTCCACCCATGGGCTTGGTTAATTGGCTGG
>NW_010259883.1:0-7978 GCF_000690775.1 Eurypyga helias
ATATAAATATATTAAAGTAAAATACCTAACCATTAGAAAATATTAATTATTGGCTGGAAAAGAGCATTAAGCCTACAACAATTTAAAGTTTACTATAGCTATAAAAGTATTACACCACCACTCTGCCTGCAGCTGTTCATGAAAGCCACAATACACTATTGTCATTCTTAGTATATTGAAGCATTTTTCAAAAAGCAACATTTAGAGCCGATAAAGAAAAATGAACTTTTGTTTATTAGAGCATTTCAAAATTTTGTTTTTATTAGTTTGGAGATGAAAGCTAGCATTTTTAAAATGCCTGCTAAATAGTTATACTAAGTGATGATCACCTGAAGTGTTGTATTAGATTATGTGATAACATATTTTTAAAGAAAATAATAAATTTCAAAAATGTTATATACTTCAATAGAATATCAAGCAGATATTTATCTAAATTGAGAAGTTGATTTGTGGAGATAAAGTATTACTGCATCATGGTATTTTGCTTGAGTGATTTATTTGAATTTTTTTTTTTTTCCTAAAATCTTTATATTGGGCTACTGTAGCTTATCAAAAACCAAAATCAAATTTCAAACAGGAGTGAGAGTTTAAATATATTCTAAATTCATTAAGGAATGTTAGTATAATTTCTCATTTGCCAGACATAATATGTTGCCCAATATTTAGCTGCCTAAGGTTTTTCTCTCTCTTTCTTTTTTTTTTTTTAAAACACACAAATACCAGGTATATACCTGTTTTAGTTCCAAGTTTTATAGTAGATGCTCTCCCATTGCATTATTTGTCTATCTTCTAAAGAATACCAGTTACTGACAGAGTTTGGGAAGGTAACTTGAGATCCTTTCATTTCAGCAAGATATTCAATGAGTAATTGAAAACTGATCCATAGGCAACAGCGTGGAACAAAGACGTCCCTCAGTGACCTACGGGCACCCCCTGCGCAGACCATCTCCTGGCACCCTGTCCCGAACCCTTGCCAAGTATTCTCTGCTTATTGCTCCTTCAGGCTAGAGGCACAGCCTCGGAACACACTTGAGGGCACGTCCCTCCACTGCCGGCACACTCCTGGCCTGCACCTTGCAGGGAGAAGTTCCGGGCAGTCAGAATCAAGGGTAGGTCAAACACCAGCCAAGGCATAAACACAACCCTAACCAGTCTCGCCACCAGTCCACAGACAGTGCCTCGCTGTACGTCTGTGGAGATATTAAAAGTAAATGGACTTTCAAATTGCTCACAAACATAAGGAGCAAATTCAACACAGCCACTTTACACCAGGAAACACGTGGATTCCGACTCCAGCATCTTGCCAAGTCCTGCGTGTCCTACAGTATATAATCTACAGTGGTATTCTTTGGAAACGTATAGCGGTCCAGGTTAAGCCCACTCCTCTGAGCAGCCATTCTGCAGATAATTCCATGCCTTTTAGAAAAAACTTCTTCATTCCAAGTAAAGCAGATCAGTTATTTCTGAATGGCGGCTTCTGTTCTCAGATTATGTACTGTACCCTTAATTGTGCCGTTTGAGAAAGGTAGTTGATATCCTCAGGATTTCTCTAACCTTTATTTTAGCACACTATAGGATGGTAACACTATAATCAATTAAAGCACGCTGGTGGCACACGGGGAGCCCTAAATCTCCTATTGACAGCTCATCAGGGAAGTCAGCACTTTTCTGTAATTTTCCATTTAAATGATGCCTTGGCACAAAGCAGTCTCAAAGACTCTACACTGTTTGTTCACTGTCCCATGATCCGGAAATGGAGTTTACAGAATTTTGTATAATTTTACACATCTTTTACATGTCCTTAGATCTCTTGATTTGGAATTTTGGTTTTGTTGACTTCACAGAGATATGTAGGCTTATCTCCAGGCAAGAAAAATATTATACTAACCAGAAAGATGAGTAGTACTCTCATTTTTTAATTCTGCTCTTAGTTTTTGCACTATAGTCTCCATGTTCAGAGAACTGATGGAAAACACAATTCAATCCTTTTAAAAGATTTTAATTTCACAGGCTGCAACCTGTAGCAGTATACACAGATATACTGTATGAATTCAGCCACCACTCCATTTCAGTGACCAAATTAATTGTGTTTAAGCTTTCTAAAGCATTAGATAATACATGTTAAAAGAAGAAAAATGGCTGTGAAAGTTCCTTCCAAATGCTGAAAAGCATTGTACAGAACCCAGACCTTCCCCGATGAGGACACCTCAGCACTGCATATCAGAAATACTTGGAAATAACAAATACCATTTTATTAGATATTTACAACAAAGTACTGCATAGAGAAAGGAAGGAGAGGTGAAGCCTTTTATTAGCTAAGACTGACTTTCCATGCAACTCTAGTGCTGTGACATTTGCAACAAAGCATAGGAACACAATAAATGTGATATACTGAGAGAGCTTTCTGACATACCTTTTCTATCCTTGAACTCTAAACAAGGACTCCTGCCTCCTGCTCTGCCATTATAGACATCCTCCAAGTATTAAAATACAGTAATTTCAGATGGATTTAGATCATTGTGCAGCAATGAATTGGTATTCTTTGGAAACAGCTATACTTATTTTAAAGTGAGGAATGTGAACTATCAATCTAGAGCATTCACTGAGCCTTATGTAAAGGTCAGTTAGTTTCTGCTGTAAATGTAAACATCCTACATGCTGCCAAAATTTCATTTTCACTATTGAAAATAACACTTTGTGCAGATGAGAAGATTTAATTAAGAAAACAAAGAAGCTATTACAGAGACAAGAGGTGATATAGTAAGTGTTCTTCCTTTAAGATAGGAAATAAATAAAATAAAATAAAATAAAATCTGAACTGTTATTTATTATGTCATTAATGTCTACTGACTAATAACCTCTTTATTTTTTTATTTGAGTTAATAACCTCTGTTTTATTAAATCAAAATGGTAACTTCTTACTTAAAAGAGCCCCTCCACATTTGGCCTTTTACGTAGAGAGGCTTAAAGAGGATAAGATCTTGATCTCAGAATACTCGACAACTATGAATAAAAATATTTCAAAAACAGATTTTGAAAAACATAGACTATACTAAGAGAGACCAAAGAGAAAATAATCTGATGACATCCCTAAGGGTTACTTGGTTGAGAGTTTGGGGATTGGTTGGTTTCATTTGTCTGTTTTAAGTCCAACATTACAAATTTCATCCAACTCTGTAAAACTGGAGATGTGAAACAAACCCACCTAGGTCTGAAAACTCTAAGGAACTCCAAAACCCAGAAAGCTGAACAACCTGGGATTTTACTGGACAGACGATTGCTTCCATACGGTGCATTTTGAACAGTGTGTCTGGATGTTTCAAACATGGACACATACACCTGCAATCAGACGTCACATGAAAACAGAGTAACAACACATGAGCTCATTGTGCTCCATCACATGGGGAGGCCAGAAGCTCTGATGGACATGGTATTGAAGGAGAATGGCTTTCTACTTCTTGTCTCATCACTGCTTTTTCCACACAGAATTCCACACACAATGCAAAGGAAGGGAAAGGATCACTATAATAAAAGTTACATTGGAGCATCTGCTCACCAAGTATGAGAAGAGATCATCTGTTGTTGGCAGAGAAGTTGAAAGAGTTTCCTGTCTTTAGCGATCATGTTGTACAACAGCTAAAATAACAGTCAGGGTAGGTCACCAAATATCTAATAAAATTACAATTTAAAACAATTTCAGCTCTTCTGAGATAGTGGAAGTCTCAGGCTGAAGACCTGCACACTAGTTTTTCTATGTAATGAAAGCAGAAACCCAACCTAAAAAATCATGACATGTAGAAAACTTATATGCACAACTAAGACTTTGTTACTTCTTTTCACCATTGTTTAAAACCGCAGGTTTCACAGAAAAATAAGACCACAGGCAAATTTTTTAATTACCATATAATGTATTATCATATTCAAGAACACATAAAAACCACATTGATGTAAAAAATGGGTTACATATTCAAGCTGTGGTTCCTATTGTTACTCGAGTCACAAGACGTGACAATCTATCCATAATTTTTTCTGTCCACTTTGTTTTCCAGCTTTTTCCCTAGTAGCGTTTTTTACAGTGTCACCTGGCTTTACTGCTATGACTTCACATAACGAGGTCACCAGAGTGAAGCACGAGGGCGTGCTGACAGCCTTGCAAGGAAGTTTGATATTTATTGTAAACTTTAAACATAACTCCCAAATAAAAGTTTTCTCAGGCTGGAAAGACCAAGTGTAGCAAAATGCTGGTACGTAGCTTCATGTCTGACTTCAGACACAAACCAAGATTGCTGAAAACTGTCTTTCTGGAGACACGCAACAGAGAGAAGAAAAGAACCTGGAGATTATATAGAGTACCAATAAGCTGAACTAACTTTATTGCTTCTGATAGAAAACTCTCCCAGGGTTTTACAGAAGCTTAATAACTATGACCAATGCAATCTTCATGGTGCAACACAAAACATATGACAGCACCAGAAGATTTCCCAGAGCACAACTACTCCATGAGTTATCAGGGAAGTAATTAAGCGGTTAAACTTTGTTGGTCTTGATGAAATAGTCCCACAAGGATACTATGATGACCAGCAAATAGGAAGAAACATGTCCCAGTTCTCTTACTATTTTCACTGGTATATTTGTAGTGCTTTTAACTGCTTCTGATGCAGAAAAAGGTAAAAGCGGTAATGGGACATTTACGGACTGTGGCTAGCTCAGTGAGTGCATCTAATAAATTCACTACTGTCCATACTTCTGATCAGTGAGGACAGACAAAAAGCTTTAATTCTGGGCAATCTCACTCACACCAGCCTTCCTGGTTATTATGTCTATCTGCACTTCTTAATCAATGACTCTCCTGTTATTATGATAGGTAATATAGCTACTTTGAGAAAGATCAATCAGTCCCAATGACCCTATACAGGCAGGATGGAAAGCCTGCAGATACAGAACTATCACATTATCATTACCACAGTAAAGACAATTCGTGCCAACATTAGTCCACAAACTTTATTTTAAATCTCTAAAATATTCCAAAAATATTCCAAACATCCTTGCTACTTAGATATCAACTAATACGTTTTCTGAGAGCAAAGAATGTTATTTTAGGAGTTTGTCCAACTCTTAAACTTAAACAAGGTCTTCTATTTGTCTTAATCACCACGTCATATTTTCTACCTCAAAATAGCTTATTTACCTAGCTGTGCTAAATCTCTTCATCCAAACACACAAAATATTACTAAATCCTTTAATATCAGGGATTTATGTTTTACTTGAAAAACATTACCTACAATTATTTACACAGCACTATCTGACACAAACAAGATGTTATCTGTGAAGCATACATTTTACCATGTGAAAATCCATTAAAGCAATTTTTCAGAGAACAGTTTGAATATACTGTTCCCAAGGTAAACTTCTTTGCTATAATATAAATATGAATCGGTAAAAGCTTCTAAGCAATAATTTACTACCTTGCAAGGTTGGCTTGGTACATAGTTGTGCATTAGTTCTAGCTGAAACACATTTAATTCCAAACCTACAAGATGACATTCTCAATAATCTTTTTCCTTAACTCTCGTTCTGAAGACAAGCTTGCCAAATTCCTGCTACATATTTGCTGGTCGGAAGGAAAAGTAACACGAAAACCAAAAATCTGGGCATAGATATTAACAAGATACTAACTAAAGGCAACATGGATTCTTTGGGGTTCTGAACAACCAAGTGATATGGAAGTTTTTCATCTGTTATGACCAGGTGAGGGTTGTGAGATATGTTTTGCTTAAAATTTTAATGCCCCATGAACCAACCCTAAGCTAGTAGGAATTCTCCAAAGTTCCCATCACTGAAAAGCATCAAAGCTCGATAATCTCAACAAATGTATACAACAGCATGTCCCGTTCTAGTGATTCCACGGAAAATCTCAATCAGCTTTTGGTGGTATTTTGGAAAGCAAATGGGGACATAAGGAAGCACATGTTAAGAAGCAGATGAGCCAACAGAGATCGTATTTTAAACTGCTGTGGGATTCACAGCTTCTGCATTTCTGAAGGTCAACAATAAGGGCTATTTTGCCAGGCGAGGGAGAAGGAACACAGCAAATCTCCATAAGCACTCCCACATGACGTCAGCAATGGCTGGTAGGTAACGTGCAGACAACTAATCTGCATGCACAGCTACGTCATTCAGCTAACAGCTCTACCTGCTCCTTGGATTTACTGCCCAAACTCCTTCCTGAAATACATCCTGGGTCTTTGCAATCCTCAGCAGGAGCTGTGCCCTGCTTTGGACCAGTCAGGCTCATTTCACCATGTTTTGCTTAGCAAAAGAAGAAAACAGTGTTCACATGGATGCTTGTTCCAGATTGGTGTAATAAATAAAAATAAAAGCCTGTTCCCTTTTTTCTGGTCTGCAGGAAGCTGAACTGATAGAATGCATTTGTTGGGTTTCTCTGCAGAAGTCATAACATGAGCAAATGCACCAGTTCTTTCCAAACTGCCATCCCCTTTGATGATGGAAGCAGTAAATAACAAAGAATTCCCACTCTTCTAATTAACATGAGAAATGTTTGCATTTCTTCAGATATGCTATTGCAACGTGACTAGCAAAATCAGGAGAGGAAGACTGAATAGCTGAATATTCTGACAGTTTAATAGGAATTTATTAGGAGAAAGTACTGCTGCATCATCCAGAGAATTCATCACAGACTGAAAACGTAAAAGTGCCCAAGTTCTAAGTGTATTCGGAGAGTCAGTTCATTCCTTTATTTCTTTTCTCCCTGTAAATAAAAGTAATACTTACAGCACCTACTTTCAACACAGGTTGAACAGTATATTCGTCTACCAATTTCGATACTACTACTACTTGTGAAGCCAGAGTTTCCTTATCATCATCATCAGGTAAGATCTAGCACAATAGTTTTGTGTGAATACATACTATTAGAGCAAGACTAAAGACCAACCAGTGTGACTAAAAGCTTCACAACAACAAAAAAATCTATATGATCTATTTAATGTAACCTTACAGGGTAGAGAAATTTTATCTTGAGGCTAAAACATACAATTTTCTTGTTTGTTCAGTTATAAGAAACCCTATTCCAAGACAGATTCTGAGATTAAAACATTCAATCTTTCTGATCACTGGGAGTAATAATCTTAGTAACAATCTCAGATGAACAGAAGTAAACCAAATTTTAACAACATTCTGATTTGTGGATTATTTTTTTTTAAATTCTAATCTACTGCTATCAACACTGTGCATCAAGTACAGTCCATGCTGCAGTGCCTCTCTCTATTTTCACCACTGTATTAGCATCTTAACTGAACAAGGCAATTCTCCTGGAATACACTTTAAAACCTCACTACAATACACAAGAAGGGAAATGACAGTTAGAGGAATATTAGAGAAGTAGGAGGAAAAACCCTTCAGATCTCCAGGATGCTGAACCCGGGCTCCAAATTCAAATCAAGCTCCAGAGGTCAGGCCACAACCCAATTTGGATTTTTTTCCATGTCTTCTAAGCCTTCCCCATCAATACAAACAGAAAGCTTAAGACAAAAAGCAAGCAAAACTGTTCTCTTTTATACCTAAAGATATGTCTTGGTTTTGTACATAATTCTTTTATCTGCCTGGAGGTTTTTTTTCATGTTTTGGGGGGTTGGGGGTGGAATGGGGAAGACTTCTCCTTCCATGAACTGAGCATAGTAATCTTCCACAGGCAGAACTGAGAGTAAAGCACAGTCTTAGACTCTGAAGAATATTAGGGATGTCCAAATAGGGTCACTGGAATCATCATTCACTCAAGCTCAAACAGCATTAGAGCAGTGCATTCTGTTAATTTTGTAAAGTAGCTAGAGCTGCAGGATACAATATTCACAATATTGAGCCACTGGCATAAATGCGATAAAAGATTTAAGGGCTAGCATGGTGGAAAGAAAGAAAGCAAAGCTTTTAAACTTCATTTAATGGATAAAAGAAAACCATCTTT
>NW_010259883.1:7994-24526 GCF_000690775.1 Eurypyga helias
GATTACAAAAGACAAGATTTTGGCTTGAGCTCTCTGCTGATATAAATAAATGTTGAGCTCTCAAAACATTTCCAGGATAAAGCTTCTATGAGAGAGAAGCAAAATATCCTAAGTTTGACTGTACTTTCGTAATTAGATAAAACTCCCACCTGAATAGGCTGCCGCATTGGTTTACCAACTGACTGCTATGAGGATTAAATGATTACAAAAGACAAGATTTTGGCTTGAGCTCTCTGCTGATATAAATAAATGTTGAGCTCTCAAAACATTTCCAGGATAAAGCTTCTATGAGAGAGAAGCAAAATATCCTAAGTTTGACTGTACTTTCGTAATTAGATAAAACTCCCACCTGAATAGGCTGCCGCATTGGTTTACCAACTGACTGCTATGAGGATTAAATGCCAGGATAACTTCTAAGAAAGTAGTAAACGATCATAAAGAAAAAAACCTCCAAAACCTAACTTATTTTTTCTGTATTATTTAAATATTCCGTAACTTTTAAAATAAAGTTCCTTAAGATTACAGACATAACTTGTAACCAAATGGCAGTTACACCTTCAGAGTTACCACAGCTCTGAGGATCACTGCTACTACATCACTCAGTGTTACAGTTTGAAAGTGCTATCATATTCATATATATAGTATTTGCTTTAAACTCTTTCTTCTGTTATCTTTTGACGCAGACACACTCATATCCCGTCAGATAAATGGTGTTTGGAGGTCAGCGCATCAGGCTCTGGTGGGGTCAAGTTTTTACCCACTGTCCCTGTTAAGTGAATTACCGAACAGGAATGGGCTTATGTAAGTTAAGTTAAATGCATACTTAAGCATTTTGCTGAAGAGGGATCATTAAACAGTAAAGAAAGGAGGAGAGAAAAGAGTATAGGAAGCTTTCAAAGTCCATCTATCAACATCCCTAATTGTAAGGACATGAATATGAAAGAATACAAAATGGTAAAATATATAACCCACTCTCAAAAACACTTTAGAAGAAATATGTATTATATTCAACCACCTTCTTCGATGTAGACAAGAGAAACACAGACTGATTTACAGATGACTGCACATCAGTCCTGCCCCAGTTCCCCGAAGCTCTCCACCCACAAAGAGCTGATGAGCGATGTTGCGTCCTGGAAGGGTTACCTCAACAAGCAACCGGCACAGTGAGGGAAGAGTGGGACTGAGAAAGAAATCCAGTTGAACCGTCCCGGAGAATGAATGGGGAAGCAAGCCTGGGGCGGTATGAAGGGAAAGGGTTTTTACTGGATGTCACAGGACCCTTGTGTTACCGAGGAAATGCTATTCTGAGGGAGAACTAGTACACCTCTGGAGAGGAAAGTCTGTTTTTCCTATTCACAGAGAGAAGGAGACAGCATACAACTGGTTATCTCAATAAACTCAAAACCATTCACAGATGTGGCCTCCACCCCTCAGTATTCAGGTCAGAAGTCTTTTGACAGCACGAACACAAGTAGTTCCACGTAATGCTTAAAACATGAGTTCATCTGTACTGTAGGAAAAGAGGTCACGGCTACAAGTAAAGTCCTGAACAGATTTTAACTCATCCTTGAATAGATAATGGCATAAGGTACTTCAGATGAGTTTACTAGTCACTGTCCAGCTTTGAGAGCTTATTCTTGATACCTATTATCGCATTTCACTGTTTACAACTGTGTTTAAGGATGGGAAATTCATTATAACCCACGTGAATCTTCCCTAAAAAATTTAGGCCCTAAATTTACCTAGTTAAAACTTGTTCACTAAATAAGAGCTAACTCCCTATTTCAAAAACCAGACTTAATAACTGGGACATTACTTTTCCTGGTCAGAAAAGTGAGGTGTTCTGCATTTCTGTTTCCCCAGCTTGCCTTGCGACATTTCCACACTTTATTGCTATGTAATGTACTTCTAAAAGGAAATGTTCAGATTGCTTAAAGGCTTTGAACTTCACACGCTTTCTTCCCTCTTTAGTTGTAAATAAATACATATCATGGTGGCAGCTGTTAAAGGAGGTTCCAGGTACATAAATCAAACAGACACAGCCTAGAGGGGAAAAGGCCTCCAATGATAAATAATTACCATTTCTACAGAGCTTGATTACTGCAGAACTAACGTCTGATTAAAACAAGACCAGGGTTAAGGCAGCGACCTGAGCAGATAAAAAAAAAAAGGGGGGGTGGTTTGGGGTTGTGTGGAGTGTGGAACACGACACAGATGACAGAGACAGGGGCGGGAGTGAGGAAACCTCAGTTTCAGTGCCTGGGCTGAGTCCCCATGTGAGGATTCTGGGCTCTAGACTTCAGCATGGGAGGAGGCAGACAACAGACCCACATACTGTCCTGCAAATCCTGTGCTGCCAGGGGCTTTGGTCATTGTGGTGGGCTGACCCTGGCTGGAGGGCAGGTGCCACCCAAAGCCACTCGACCACTGCCCTCCTCAGCTGGGCAGGGGAGACAAAATACAAAAAAAGGCTGGTGGTTGAAGACAAGGAGTGGGAGGGGTCATTCACCAGTTACAGTCACAGGCAAAACCGACTTGACTTGGGGAAACCAGTTTAATTAGTTACCAATCAAATCAGAGCAGGATAAACAGAAATAAAACCAGATCTGAAAACACTTCCCCCCATCTCTCCCTTCCACCCAGGCTCAGCTATGCTCCCCATTTCTCTCCCTCCTTCCCCCCCAGCAGCACAGGGGGATGGGGAATGGGGACTGTGGTCAGCCCATCCCATCCTGTCTCTACTGCTCCTTCCTCCCCAGGGGAGGATCCTCACACTCTGTCCCTGCTCCAGCGTGGGGTCCCTCCCACGGGAGACTCCTCCACCAGCTTCTCCATCGTGAGTCCTTCCCATAGGTGGCAGTTCTGCATGAACTGCTCCAACGTGGGTCCCTCCCACTCCTTTGGAATAAATTAACTCATAACTTGATTTTCTGAGGCATGATAGTTACCAGTTATTTTGTAGGGGATTTTTTTCCCTCTTCCTTTTTATTTCCTGTTAAAGAAATCATTTCACAATAAATATTGATAAAATTGTTTTCTACTCCATGATTTAATGGGAACACATTTTCTACTAAGTTCTTTGGCATTTTAGACTTATCACAGTGATAATTTATTGTAATTGCTTAGAGTTAAATCAGAGCACATCTTTTCAGATCCAACATTTTTATACACTGTCAGAAGCTTAATATTTTAGTTTCAAAGGAATGAATCTGAAGCATTCAACTTCACTTGGCTTTTCCAATACTGAATCAATAAATTAAAATTATGACACTATGAAAATTTTTATTCAAGAAGGGCTCTGAATAACCCAGATATGTCTCAGGACAACAAATAGCTAAAAGGATGAATTGAATTGCTGATTTTAAAAAGACAGATACCAGAATTCAAGAACATCATTGTAGGAACTTTGGTTACAAAACCAACAACAGGATTTTCAACAGGATTGTCAAAAGCAATTAATACTAAAAAGCAATTAATCAAAAGCTGCTCTGTGATCAGCATTTTTACCTTGGACTGCTTATTCAGATTCCTTAACCCAATCTTTTAAGTATTATGTTCTTGACCAAAATTCCAAGGAAAAACAGTGAGGGACAGCTGATAAAGCTAGACATATTGGTTCACATAAGGATGAATAATTAGCCCAAATTAACAGTATTGTAGATAACTGTCCAGTCCGTGGATCATGAAGTTTATGTCAAAGTTTAGAAGAAAATGGTGCACTGATTTTTGTGCACATGATTATGAAGCTGTAGAAGCAAGACAGGATCTCATTTTCTGAACCTGAAAAAAGTGATGCAAAACCTCCCAAGCCCACAGATAAATTTGAACTATGCTTAGTCAAACAAGTGATTAAAGCTCAGAACCATATTTCAGACAGAGATAAGGGGAAAAAAGTACCCCAAAGTAGCGAGTTATAGGATTCAGGAGCTGCCACGAGCAAAAGAATGGATTGCTACAAGGAGAGCCATGTCCAAGAATCTGATACCCAAAATTCACAGAGCTCTGTTTTCTCTCATGAAAGGCAAGATGAATCTGTAGAAGGAAAAGAAAAATGCTGGAAGATAAATAAGTATTGAATGAGTCTACCTACCCCTACATTCTGAAAGTTTCACCACATTTATTCGTAGAGCTCCCTAGCCTTAAGAGACCGAGTATCGAGGTTATCAGGGAAGGCCTGGTGCAAACATCCTGATGTCTAACTGGCACCGGAATAAATCCATTTGCTGAAACATCTCTCTCTACTACTAAATCCATGTCCAATACCAGTACAGGGACATTACAGACATCCCAACAGCCCTTTTTGCGTTAAGTTGTAAATGTGGACTTTTTTACTAGTGTCTTTATAGATATTTGAGTATCCAACATAAAATATTCCACTACAAAGGAGAAAGCTAATAAGAAGCTATAACACAGCACAGCAAGGGCAATGATCGGGCAAACGGAGAGAATTATGAAAGATATATAAATACATTTGCTTTCCACTCTGAAAGGTTACAGCACATACATGCACACCATCTATAATTCTCCCATTTGCAGCACCGCCTGCAACATTTACTGATCTGTGTTACTACTGCACTCGTTTTAGGGAAGATGAGCTAAACTCATACCTATTACAGATGAAGCATGGTCTGTGTGACAAAGATCCAGACTTGTCATACATTTTGATACTGTTTTGTTAATGCTGGACTGGCAGAGTTTTCACTTCAAAGGAGCGGGTGCCAGTGAAGATACTTCCTGTGATGCTTTGCCTGGAGTCTCAGCAGAATGGAAAGCTTTATAACCACATAAGGATTTTATGACAGATGCCTACAGGAATCCGCACACATATAGTCAGAGGAGAGCTAAAGCAATGTAGCCTCTTAGCACCCCCAAACGCTGACGAGGTTTAAATACTAACATACCCTTGTATGTTAACAAGGCAGTGTGCTGGTTTTAGTCTGGCCAGAGTTAAACAACGATAGTCAGATAATAGAAATATTTTCCCAGAATCGGCCAGTGCATTTCTAAAATTTAAAAACAAAATTAGACATTTTTGTAAAGCTCATTCATGCTTTGCCACTATTCTTCCATGGGAGAAAAGAAAAAAATGCCCAGTATCGATATAATACAGAACAGCAGTAATTCAGAGCCGCACAGTAGAGAAGCCCTGGAATAACACATCCTATGGAACAAGGCCAGCAATCCCTGCTTCCATCTTGATCCCTTAGGCTGGAATTTACAACACTATGGGATTGTAATGGTATCTCCACTTTAGTAGGGTACTGAAAGAAATTTTCCTCCAGCTCCTCTATACATTTCTATCCCAAACACCCCCCATAATTGACTAATGTAATGTGGGGACAAAACGTCTTCTGTAATATAATAAACTGAAGAGTTGCAATGTTACCATACAACTAACTAGCAAAACAACAGAAAAGAGAGCACCAAATTTTCCAGAGGTACAAAAGTGTAAATTCTTCCAGAGGCAGAGTTACACGCAAGCTAATTTGGCCAAAATCAGCATTCTGAATTTCATTAGTAATTCCCGCTATATTTTCAATCCAAAGGCAACCCAAGAAAACACAATCTGTGAGTGTGAAGTGAAATGAATCTATTAATTTACAGCACAACTAAACTGAGTAGCCACATTATCCTGAAGGCAGCCTGCCGACTCAGGAAGGGTCGGAAGTAAATAAATCATATATGACTGTGATAAATGATCAGTGCAGGATGTGTCAGTGTGCAAGCCTGATCAGCCATCATGCTGAAATGCATCGAACTACCATGGGAGGTTTGGGGGCCTGAAAATATGAAATAGATTCTTGTTAGTGTCAGAATTCAGCACATGATCTGCCATGAATTAATACAGAAGCAGAGCTTAGCCCACTTCACTTTTCTGGACAATCAAAAAGCAGGTAGTGTTTCTTTCTAATGTGGTTGCTGGTGTTGTCCTGCTTTTTTTCCCCAGAATTGTAAATCTGAGTAATTTCTCCTATGGTTGCCTATTAACAATATGTCATGAATGGTTTAATTCAAGACACATCATTTATTTTATCCTCAAAGTCCCAATGCTTCATGCCAGTGTTAACAAAAATTCATACTGAGAACACTTTTGATCCAAAATAAACCACCATTAAGATAGCCTGTATGTCAGAAAGAGCTATTTTCTAAGGGAATGGATCCTTTCTAAGGGAATGGATCCCACTCCATTTACATTCCCAACCTCAGTAATGTTTGTGTCACATTTGGGATCTTTCTCACATGTTATATACCCTTGACAGGTGCAGAGACCTATGACTCTCAATTCCATGCTTGAAGGCATGCGCAGAAGGAAAGCTGCTTTTTTTTATTATTATTATTATTAAAAAGAGATTAACAGGAAAACCTGTAAAACCAGAAAAAAACAAACCATCAATCTAAACACTAAAAAAACCAAAACAGATGACATTTCACAGAATTCACATAAATATCAAAACCAGAAGTAGTTTATAAACTGCAATTACCTAAGCTCTAGCACACTTGGACTGGGGTAGAACTCACCACCTGACTGTGCAATTGCAGCATACACCCACTGATGTGCGTATTACAGATTCTGGCCCATACCACCAGTTCACGTGGGCTGTAGTGCCAAGCATGGCTTTGCTGAGCATCAGAGCACCTGGTGCAAGAGAGACACAGGGTTCAGAAAGAGCAAGAAGGGTCCACGTTTCTGGTGAGGCTAAACTTCCCAGTCCTCAATATACAGTATACCAAATTTGACAAATAGAGTAGGCAGAGACTAATGCCATAGGACCATGACTACTCAGTGGATAAGTCTAGTAGCAGACCTCAGGTGACATTTGCAATCTCTTCTCAGTCCCAGTCTTCCTCCTATAGGTCTACTAATTCTCCTCTCAGTATTCTAACTTTAACTGCGAGGTGAGAGTAATGCCACAGAACAACATCCCTAAGGCTGCACAGGGAATGTATCTACATAGCAGCCCTCAGCTGGCCTTGGCAAAGTCAGCCTCACCATAAGGCTCCCATTTCTCCTTCTCTGAACCTTAAGTGCAAGCCAAGTCTGCCAAGTAAGGCAGTCCCAGAGCTACAAGCCTACACAGGTAATAACTGCACTCTTCCCATGGGGTTTACAAAGATCCTTTTCAGAACACTGATCCTGAGTAACATCACGTGTTACACAAAGCAACAAATCCTGTAACACAAAGCGACAAAATAATTATGGTTTGTGGCTTTTTTTCACCTTAGTTATGCAGTCAGGTGATGTCCAAGGCTAAGACTGTACAGACGGTATGTCTAGGAGTAACCCACACCTGACTATCTGAAACACCTCTGAGCCTCCTTCTTTCTATAGGGCTCCCATGCCCTCTTCTCTGAACCTTAGACCACACTCCAGCGCTCTCAGTGAACGAACACCTGCAGCACTTCTGCTGGTGCATACAGCCGCCTGTCAGACACTCTTCCTGTATGACTTGGTTTGCTCCTTCTCAAACGGCAAAATCTTACTCTAGGCCGAGACAACAGCTATGGGACTCCCCAGTCCCTGAACGTAATTGTTTCCTAGAGTGGTCTAGCTGCACTCTTGCTTTGCTGCAGCAACACCTTCTGTTCCCTGCTCTTGATACGCATCGGAGATTTATTGTCCTCAGAAGCCTCAGTCTAGTCCCCAAGCACAGCCTGAGCCCCAGGCCAGCAACTCAACCTGTTTAATCAGCGCTGAGTGCACAGCTCCACTAACAGCTGTCAAACTACCTTGGCAGCCCTTCTAGCCCCGCTCTTACTGTGTGCTGGATCACTATTTTTCAGCACCTTACTCTGCTGATTGCTGTCGTTCTTTTTACCCGATGAGGATCTCAAACGGGAGGCACCGAGTCCTCCCTCTTCTAAAGATGGTGATGCTGGGCAGGTTACTGCACAGACACTGTGGCTGCCTGCCTCTGGCATCCTTGCCCAGGGCAGTAGTTCACAAAGGCTACATTCATGTGACTCTCAACAAAATTCTGACGGGGGTGCACCTCTTTGGGACTCTGGAAAATCCCACTCTTGTTTCGCATTTGAATACATCCATAATACCTTACTTCAAGATAACAGCTGAATTACTTATTTTTAGTGATGTGAAAATACACATAAAATCTGTTAAAATTCCACCTTCGATCAACCCTTTTTAGGGTACCAAAGAACCAGATCTGTCAGGGTGTCTTCTTGATTAATAACGGTTAAGACTGAATTTTCCTTACAGTTTATCAAACTTACTATTATCATTCTATTGTAAATTTCTCCCTTGACTTTGATATTATTGGCAAAATGAGAAAGTTAAGGCCATAAAATTAATTACAACCTTAATTATGTGGATTCTTCCTTGCATTCTGTGATTAGATAAAGCAATGAGTTACCATAATACTCTTTAAAAAAAAAAAAAAAATCAAGACTAAGAGGAAGAGAGCTACCTAGCAAACGATGGGAAAAGATAAAGGATTTGGGTTTTATGCTAGATATGTGGGCACACAGAGCTGTGTATCTTGTAGAATCAGGTAATGTGAATGCATTACCACTTTGACAAGACATGGCATGAAACAAAAGGTATGATTCCATTTGTCTCAAATGCCATCACTGATGCTAGGCTTGGTTTATATTCCACATATCCCCTCAGTTCCAAATTATTTAGACCTGGGGTACTGAAATGTATCAGAGAAAACAATATCCCAAACCCTTCCTTCTAAGTTAATATGAAAGAGACATGGTTTTTAATCCTTTTGGGAACAAAGCAGACTGTCAAAACCCATCAGAATATTTTTTCCTAGTATTTCTCACCTGGGCAAAAAATTGGAAATGCTACAACAAATAGTTTTACCATCTCTTGTGACCAAACTGAGTGTCTCATTAGTCTTGATGCTGGCTAAAACTATCATTTTTGGATGCCAGTGATAGCATGAGAAGCTCAGTTTTCATTATTAGAAATAAAAAAAGTTTCTAAGCTGTCGTATCAAGTACAGAGCCATGATAACATGATCAATGGCTTCGAAATCATGAGAAAAATTGTTATTTAAAATAAAATTGTGACTTTGATGAAGAATATTAATATTAAAAAGATATTAAATATTGCTTAAGAACACCAAACTGAATCCTCAAATGCAGTATTCAATATTCAACAAGTAACTACAGAATAGTTAAAATCGCACAGAAATCAAACTGCCACAGACTGGGTTGAGGTAGGAGCAAAGCTATCACCAGGGTTTTAGGTTCCTGCAGTAGCAGGGGATTTGATAGGCAACATTTCCAGGTCATCTTCAATTGCACACCTTTTCTGTAGAAGAATAGAGAACCCGCAACAGGTATGGCTACTCTGAGCTAGGTAAAACTTCTATGCATCCCATAGGCACGTTTAAGCTTTAGCTCATCATCAACATACAGCAAACAATTATCTGAAGAGTACAAGGCATAATAGCAAATTACATCATCTATTTGATCCTAATTTGTCTTGCTACAGTGTTCAGTGTTTTAGAGTTAGATGGAGGGGGACAAAGAAAATCAGCCCAAGAATTACAAGAGGTAAAACAGTTTGTTATTTGTTTATTCAAGCATACATGACAAACCTCTCAATACAATATAACGTGGTGCAGACCAAAGCAATAATAGTCTCTTTTTAAACCCCACTGGTGACACCAACATGCTGAACGCCCGAGGATTCATATCCCACACTCAATTTTCTCCTTCTAAAACCATACATTTTATGTTACATAATCCTTTCCATAAACTTGCCAAAATGGTGGCAAGAGGAAACACCACTGTACTTTGCCAAGCTGATGGCAAGGTGAAATGCTGTTTGTAAGTCATGTTTTTCTGTTGCATCAAATTGACAGTGAAAAGAATGAGAAACAAGTGATGGAATGAAAATTAAAGTGAACAATTTACTAGCAATTAAGAAAATGTCTTCAACTGTAATTGTGAACAAGAATCAGTAAGCACAAAGGGATTTCAGTGACTGAAAGGAAGCCCTAAATTCATGGCACCAATCACCCCCTAACAATTCACCCTGCTCTGAACCTTTTTGGGTTCACAGGCCACTAACTAATATTCAACTAAGAGGCTTTAGAAATGAGGATTAATGTTTCATGCTCTAGGGAACAAGCTCATCACCAACTGTGTTGAGAAACTTTTTTTTTCCCCTGAGGTAACAGAATTACACAATCAGTTAAGCACATTATGGTTTCTTAGCTCATCCTAAGCCCTTGGTACAGGCAACTAGCAATAACTTTTATTGGGGTAGGTGGACAAGCGGTCTTTGTTACAATGTCAATTACCCACCAGTATGGTACCAAATAAATGTATTAGCAACATTCCAGCTGTACAACTTCTTTTCTGTTTAATTTCATCCATTAAAAATTAGCACCCACTTTCTAGATGTGCTCCTGACAATTGTCAGATGACCATGAAACAGCCCATGCTTGCAATCACACACCCCAGTGCTTCCCCAAACAACCAAGAAATCCACCAGCAAAAGCATATTTCAGGACTCCTACCAGCACCTTCCCTCTGTCATAAAGGGATGGAAAACAGAAAGAGAATTAGGTTCCAAGACTACATTCATTATTACGGTCATATCTTACAGGAGATAGGGCTACTGCAGCCAATTCTTGTTGCAACTTAAACTGAACGTGCAGCCATGTGATGAGAGATATAATGAGATTTTTAACAGAGGGCTGCATCTGAGTGTTTGACAAAAAAAGATTCAGCTGGGGTACAATGAACTGTTATTTATTTCCATTTGAGTTTAGCAAAGGTTGTCCTACACAACTGTGAAACAATTTTACACTTTTTAAATGTATTAGCTTTGAGCTGAAACAGTAAATAAACATTTTATTTGGATTTTTTTTTTTTTTAGTATCTCAAAATGGATTAACAAGGGTGTGTAGAGAGTATACCACCACAGAGAACAATTTTTTGATGGCAGGCTAATGGGATTGCAAAGGGTTATTTTGCTGGAGAGGAGATTTTCAGATGCTTTCTCTCTAATGAAGGTTTTGTTCCTCACTTATAAAGTGGTTTTTGCCTTTCCTTTTCACCCTTTTTCTTCTTCTTTTAAACAAGTCAGGGAAAGGTGAATTGCCTTGGAGAACTGTGTTGTCATTGGACTAAATTAAACCTTAAAAGATCAAAGCTTTCAAAATCATGCTGAGATCAAACTGGGATCTTTGGAAGTCTTAGAAGGAAGAAAAAACACTGATCTTCATGGTTTGTCTGCAAACATGTTGCTCTTCACCTGCTGAAAATATGCAGGAGCACTATACGATGTTAAAAAAAAAAAAAACAAAAACCACAATCTTCAGTGATAGCAGAGCAGCTTTTAGAGAAATCGATCTTTCCTGAGAACAGGTGAAATTCACCTCTGTTCCGAAAGTCCACAGGTCTTCTCCTGGCGATGCAAGCCATTAATTTAATTCTCTAATGGCTCAGTGGTTGTGCTATAAATTTTATCCCATGTGACCTTCTAAATCTCTTTCCCCCAAAGACTGCTAAGAATAAAAGAATGTGAAAATAAATTTTTAAAAAATGAATCTTCCACAGCAGTGGAAAAAACTGTTATTAAGCCATCTACCTGTTATCCTCAGGTACTCAAGAGGTCTAGTGACTAAAATGGCCTTTAAGGGTCCATGGGGACTAATTTCTGAGGTCTGATAACTGTCTACCGATACCAAGCTACTCTCCTAGTAGTGGTGCATCTCCCAGCCAACTAAGATAACGCCTTACCTTCCTGACCAAACAGAAAGGCCAGATGTCCTTCGGGCCAGCTTTTAACGTAGTGATTCAGCGAGGTCAAGCCATGCTAAATTTAAAATGAGCAACTATGTTTTACTACATGAAAGATGTGGTTGCCTACAAACAGAATCTGTCTGAGGAAACCTGACTTCCAGCCAGGCTGGGAACCCCCAGTGTGCCTCTGAATCCCACTGCAAGTGCTCACCCCCTCACCACTGACGGAACTCTCACCAGCGGGGATCCGCAGCTACGAGGACGGCAATCACCAGCCTCCGCACACTTCCCTCTGCCTCTTCTGGTGTTTGGTGCCTTACCGCAATCACCCATCCCACCTCGGCTGTGAGATGTTCCTCACATGGTTTTAGCCTCAGAGGCACCATACCATACCACAGCATGCAAGAAATAGATAGGTGGGGGCATTGAAAAGAGGCAAAGATCATCTCTTGGGTTTTTTCCACAGGACCATTTTGGGTTTCTATTCTCTTTTCACTGGTGCCAGAGGAGAGCAGTGACACAGTGTTAGAAAGCTGGTCTCGCCTGCAGTAAGAGGTGATTTCACCTACAGCAATTCCTTCCATGCTTGACAGGCTAAGTAGAACTGCTCTGTCCGTTTTAAAGCAGTAGCTGTGATGATTAAACCTTCCTTACAAAGCTCGTTGCCTCTCAGCAAGGTACCGAGGATACCACCTGTCATATGCTTTTTTTCAACTGGCAAACTGATAGGACATCCAAAAGAACGAGCAACCCCAACAGCCAAACGAAAGCCCCCAACAAGCTTGCATTTATTCCTACTGCGCTGGTGAGCAGCAGCAGTCATACGAAAGCTATGACAACGCTGATCACAATCACTGCTGCTTATACAGCCTCATATATTTTCGAATACATTTGTGAGAAAATTGGTAGGAAAACTGCTGCAAACATAAAGGCACTAGATCTAGATAAAGGCACAAGATTTGGATTCCCAAATGACAAAGAGCCAAATGAATCAGATTTCAATATCGTGCAGATGCACAAACAGCATCAAGCCAAATGTAAATCTGTCTTCACCACATCCATAAGCCTTTTCCCTCAAAACCTTTATTCTTAGAATTTGTTTTCCAGTGTGAATATTTACAGCTAATTTTATCTGGGATTTCCTTTAAAGAAATGATGATGGCAAACATTCTTGTACTAAGACAATTCTTCACAATATTGAGGGAAAGAAGTGCAAGGTGAAATACATTCATTAAAGTCCCCAACTTTTTATTATCTAATACTCACAATCAACTTCAACCATTTACAAATAATTATTTAGACTTTAAGATAACAAAGATCAATCTGACAATTTGTACTGGGAAAAAAAGAAGATTATTCTTCATCAAATTATTTCAGCAACATCCTCAGTGGATTTAAATTACCATGAAATTCAATACAGTATATGGAACGATCACATTTTACAACACTGTAGCATATGTTCTAAAAGGAATTCAGAGTTCTAGCAGTATCAATAAAGAATTTGAAGTATATACGGTATTTTAAAGAGCAATTCACTTACCTATATTAAGAATAGGACAGCAGTTACAAAATTATTCTATTTCACAAAGCCTTAAGCTGTAATATTGACCAGACTTAATCACAACTTAATTCAAAATTATTGTGCACAGTGAATTTGTTTAATTTCTAGAATGTTTTCGTGTCACTTTAAGAACAACATCTTAATGCAGTACCCTCCATAGGCAAAATGGAAATCCACATTATTTGTAGCAGAATATTGGGGGGAGGGAACAACTGGATCAGCTCGGTATTTCTGAGACTTCAGCAGCTATGTTTTCTGCATCCAAAAGCATCAAAATTGTATTATGTTTTATTACAATGAATCCATAAATGAGTCCAACAGAATGATAAATCCGAGTATCTTTCATGCATGAATGTTACTGCAAAGCAGGATGAGAAATTATTTGACATACAAAATACAATAGATGGAGCATGTAAAAAGAGAAAAAGGGAGGCTTAGGCTGGGATTTTCTCAGTCCACCGGAAATACAGTGCAGGTAGCAAGACAAAAAGGAAAAAAACAAAAGCAACCTAGAAGCTGCTAAGAAATACTGGGCACATTCTTATGTATACATTTTCACATGGAAGCACTACTGTTAATAGCAAAGAAAATAAGAGTTTACACCCCAAAATGTTGATTTATCAAACTGGAAGAGTAGAAGAGACCACTCTCTTCATTCTGACTTTCAAGAAAGATTTGCTTTGCCTCAAAATGTACACCTCAATCAGCATTTCCATCAAAATCCTGAAGTATCCAAGAGATCATGTTTTCCTTCTACCACGTTTTACAAAACTGCCTGATTTTTGCAACAAAATGTGTAATGGTATTGTTTGTTGCAGCACCACCTTCAAATACAGATAATTAACATTTCTAGACACACTGTTGAATCCAACTAACAAATAAAAATCTTACTGTATTTTACTCAAACAAAAGTTTCTGAATTCCCCGAGAAGCTTTCATGAACGTTAAGAATAGTGTTTCCTGAAACACTTGTACAGGGCTTCAGCAACCCCCTTTGGGAAAAATGCAAGTAAGCCTGGAAACACATGCATAGCGCATTTTATGTGAACATGAACATCTCCACCAATGTCATCAACTCTTCAGCAGCCTTAAAATTAAATATGGGCTTAAAGCATTTTCCGGATTAGGCCCTCTCGCCTTTCTTTATTAAAATGGGACAGTGGCTATAAGCCAGCAGAAACTCCAGTGATAAAGTAGAAGACATAAAGTTGGCGAGAGATGTGATAAAATTCACTTCTATACATGAGGAAATGACTTCCATAACTCATTCCAGGCTTTACTTCTTGTAAATAGCATAGCACTGTAAAAAAAGCATACTCTGTATCATTTCTAGATGCACACCACACTGATTGCTTACTAGATTTAATTTGACAGAGTGGGGAGCATTCTGAAGGGTTCCCCCCCCTTTTTGTTTCATTATCTTTACTGGATTTTTTCCCCTTGTATTAAGGAAGGGAATATAGAAAAGAAAAAAAAATAGTTTCAGAAGTGAGACAGATCTACTGAAGGGACAAAATTCACATTGCAATTTTTCTTCTGTTCAGTGAGCTGGATGGATGATCTACCTTTCTTTCAACTTGCCTTTGCTGGAGGCAAGAATAGTGACAGTATGTTATAGGACTAGCTAAGGTGCAGAGCAGCTGGATTCCCCAGCCTTCTATAAAAAGCCCAACAGGATGAATTTTGTTAAGGTCTTAAACTATCAATTACCTTTACATAGCTCTTGCAACACTGACTGCTGAGATATATAATCTGGAGAAAGTTCTGCTGGCCAAATACACATTCTCCATTTTACTGTATCATGTAGCTGTCAAAGAAGTATCTATCCAGATCTTTGAGACACATAGCTGTGAACAGATTTTTATGGGATGCACAAAATCCCAAGGCCACAGTGACTTTGTGTTAGTTGGGGGTCATTAATTATTTGTCATCCCTTTGTATTAGGCACCGCTAAAACAGAGAAAAAACAGACTCCCACCTCAAGGGATCAAGTCTTCAGTGACAATAAGGGCACAGAAGACAACTTGAACAAATTTATTTTTGCTATAAAAGAAGTTAGGGACCTTATTCACATTGAAAAGTGGGGTACTCAGAAAATGAAGCTTAAAAAAAAACCCACAAGAAAACAAAACAATTCAAGAGAGTGTTGTATTTCCAGAAGGGGTAATCTCCTGATGAGCACATTCTGCATCGCTGAGCAGTAGGAATACACAGGCTATTGTCCCCAAAACAGTATTATAATATAATTTCAGCCTTGGTCATTTGTTAGGTGTACAAAATTTTTACTCCCTGTGTTGAAATAGATAAGAAAGATAAGCAAAACAGCCAGTACTTAACACATTCTGGTTTAAACTTGGCTTTTGCCATCAAACACAAGTAACCTTGAGCAATTAAATCTTCAACATCACCATTTATTGCTACTCAGTAGAATTTCTGTCAAAACATTGTAAGGCTAGCCCATAAAGATTTGAAGGGATAGAGGAGTTTGGTGTATATCCAGCTTCACAGAGAAAATATAAAGATATGGTGAGATACAAAAATTCTCACGCGTCCTTGGGGGAGCTTATAATGTCACAAAGCCTGAAGACTGTCCCCAGGAGACCCCTCCGCTTTTCCCTTGGAGGGTAAGTATGAGAGACATATTGGCCTAAGTGCTGCTGGCTGGATGTGCCTGCGCCATAAAGTACAATGCTGGGGAATAAACAGCCATAACTTGCAGTTACAGATATCCGTTAAACCAGAAGCCAGAGAACAACTCAGAATTATCAGGATTCATGATAGCTTAAAATTAGTTAAATCCTCTGCTAGTCTGCATGCAAATTCTCAATTTATACTTTAGCGAGACCTTCCCGAGGAAGAACGAACAACAGGGAGATACAGGAATTACAAGCCAGAACTGTGGGACGAGCATCTGCTACCTTTTACACAACCACATTTTAGTGTGGTCTCACAAGGCTGTTTGGGTACGCTCGTGGTCAGATTCACCAGAATTTACAACAGTACTGGATTTACAACAAATCAAGTATAGATTTGTTGCCAATTTAGTGTGAATTTAGGATTACAGGTGGAACGTACATTGATTTTTCTTTTTTTTTTTTAAAGACTGTAGTCTATGTACAGAGTTAGGGTTTTGGGAACAAAACGTGGTCCAGGAAATTTCTAAGCATTTATACAAACAAAGCCTCCTGGATTTGTGATATATACCAACATATGATGAGAATGTTGTGGTTTAATTCCAGCCAGC
>NW_010259884.1:0-214 GCF_000690775.1 Eurypyga helias
TTGTGAGAGGGTAGCGATGTCTGTTGCGCTTGGGAAGGGCGAGGGGGGGCGTTATGCCTTGAGGTATTAAGACTGCAGCTCTGAAGGTCTCTGTCGGTTATCCCTCAACCTCGTACCGTACAGCCGTGTCCTCTCGGTGAGAAGTAGCCAAGAGCCACCAGATGCTCTCAATCTACATAGAGAGGCTCCTGTGCTTTTGCCGCCTCGGGACGAG
>NW_010259884.1:267-28702 GCF_000690775.1 Eurypyga helias
AGCACAGCCAGCGCTGGGATGGCAGAGGAGGAGGAAAACGGGAAAGCTTCCTGCAGGCTGTGCGTCGGTCTGCCTAGGTGTAATGTGCACAGGGATGCGGTTCCTCTGACGGAGGAATGGTAGACAGCTAGTTTGGGAAGTGTGATTGCTGCAGCGTGGGAGGATTACACAGTTTTGGTAGCTTACTATCACAAATGTCAGGAGATAAATAATGGAGTGAAATTCTAGATGCTATTAAGATGGGTTTTAAAAATTGTGGGGGGATAGCCAAGAGGGGGAGATGAAAAGGAGGAGAAAGCTGAATAAATCTAATACTGATAGTAAGTTGTTACTAGTCTGGCTTTAAAAAAAAAAAAAGCTTTTTTTTTCTCCTTAAAAGGAAGAAATTCTTAAATAGTATTGACAGGGGAGTGGAAGGGTAAGATTTTTGAAGTGGCTGTAGAAATAACAGAAACATGCAGTGTCAGCCCACAGCAGGGAATAGTAAATGGGAGTGGGAAAACATCTGCATATGGAAAATATTCCAATTTCATTTGCTAGAAGAGAGGAAAGTTCTACAGTGATTAAAAAAAATAATATTTTAATAAGTGTCCTTCTGGTGATAGATTTATTGTGCTTTTTCATTTTTTTGATACCTTCTTGAAGTAATCTTGGTAATTCTTGAAGTGATACAAATAATTTGAGAGGCAATTCCAAAAACTCTTGGGATTTGTCTTTTGAAAATGTGGTGTCAGGGAACACTTACTTCATCAACTGATGGTTGTGGTGTTTGTGAGTGTTTTCTTCTTAAGAAAACTAGTATTACCCAAACATTAAAGGGTGATGATGACATTTTTTGATCTTAAGATAGAGAAGAGTGGATGACTAAAAAAAAGCCAGTAACTAGATTTGTACTATTTGTTTTGGAAATATTGAAAGTCTTATGTTGAGGATTTATATTTCTAAGAATATAGCTGCGGTAGATTTTATGAAGAATGGCTAAAGCTTTTTCTCTGGGAAGGGGTGATGTTTAAGCCTGGGGAGAGAGAACTGTGATGTATTTGTTCTATTTCAGAAAAGCGGAGCAGTTTGAAACCAAGTAGCAGACAGCAGCCCCCTCCCCCATCCTCTTAAGAGCTTATGAATGTCATAATTATCTACCAGGGCCAAATATTCCCTCTCCTAATTTTATCACAAGGGAGGAGTTTAACTGGCAATGTTATTATGCTAAAAAAAAGGATTTTTTTTCTTAAGCTTTCAAAGCTGTCCAGACAATTCTTCCAGAGTGAAAAGCCCAAATGTAATTAGCTTTGCTTTAATAAAAAACAACACACATGCACCCCCAGCCCAACAAAACAGCCTACTCTGCTCTGTAAATCTGCTTTTTAACATATTTAGTGATACAACACTCAGAAGAGGAGGCTTCACTGGTTTTTATCAGTGTCTGGGGACACTGACTTAAAGTGGATGAAATGGACATCTTCCCAGATTGCAATAATCCTATTTCTTTTATCACTCTGCATAATAAACATTTCTTTAGGTTGGCAAATTTTTGTTAAGTTGCAATAGAAAAGGTTTTGCTTGTAGAATTGCATCTATTTTGTGCGCATCCTGGAGATTCATTGGAGTGAGTGCTTGGTCAGTCACTTTGCTTTAGGTTTCCTTTTTTCATTGCTTTGATACTGAGTTTTTGTTTCTCCCTCAAGAGTTTCTCTCAGCAAGTGCTTATAAGGAACTGTTAATAAGGAACATCCCCTAAAAGAGATGCCAGCATGTTGTTGTTTTAACACAGTACAGTCACTTTCTAGAATCCTGCTTCTTTCTGTGTGGTGTTGGTTTCTCTTTTTGTGTAGGACTTGGAATTTTTGAAATCAATTAGTTTGTCTGTTGGATTAAGTGGAACTAATATTTTATTTCAACTTTATACTGAAATCTGAAACATATCCTGAGAATTCAGCTAACCCTTCTTTTCCTGCTACCAGTTGACTTATGCAACTGTATGAAGATTAAAATACATCTACTACATTCTCTTCCCTTTTCACCCTTCAAAAAAACCCATTCAGAGGAAAAGTAATGTTTGATTTGGTGTTTTAGTCTATGTAACTGCTCTTCAAGTGAAAAATCAAAATATCTGCCTGAAAATGAACCTTGACTGATGAGGTGTTCTAAAAGGTTGAGTTATGAATGGAAGGTTGAGAAATATGTAGAGTTTTATTTCATGCATTTCTATTTAAAATGGAGTTAGAGATATTTTTGTTTGCAGTGGCTCTAAATCATGTAATGTAGGAAAGTTAGTCATAGAGATGAATCTGTAAAGTCCTTTAGAAGTGGTTGAATAACATTTTGACATCTTTCTCTGTTACAGCATAGTTAATTAAATACATAATTTTTATCAATGGGAATGTTATTGGAGTGTTATGACCAATTTATGTATGATTTGCCTTTTTATGACCTTCTTTTTTAACAAGTATTTTGAGAACAAATACTGTATTTGTTTGCCCTTTCATTGACTTTTTCTTTAAGGCACCTTTCCCAGGTGGTTCATGTTTACTTACAGATTTTCTTCCAATTTACTCCAGTAATCCTCCAGTTTACATTTGGCATATGCCATTTGATTCCAGCACAATTGAATAAAGTTAATATGACATTTTGAAAAACATCTGTTTTAACTGCACTGTAATCTGTGGCTGTGAGTTGTAAATCCATTATTGAAAGAGTAGGACATAGACTGTTGCAGATAAAGAATTTAGATAACTGGTATTCATATTTTAAACAGTTTATACCAGCTAATTCATGCCAGATGTTTTATTTCAGTAGTTGGTTGGTTTTTAGCACACATTTCTGTTTTTATAAAATAAAGGCAGTATACTACATGAAGCATATCCTCAGGTTTTGTATGTCACAGGTAACTTGAATTTTATTTTCAATGTCTCTTGAAATTCAAGAATGAGAGAGATGTGAGAGAAAACTTAAGGATATCCTGATACATTGAAATCTGAAGGTCCATTAGTCTGATATATTAGATACCAATAGGCCTGGATCTAGTCTCTCTTACCACTTTTTGTTTTGACCCAATCAATTAATTATGCCTTAATTTTGACCTAGTAATTATGTCCCATCCCATCCCTTTCTCCCCCCTCAGTGTATTTAACTGTTTTCTAGTTTAGGTATTTAACTAGTTATTCAATTTTCGGTAACTAGTTTAAAATTCTGAGTTTCTCAATGCTAAACAGAGCATTAAGCCGTCCTACTTGCTGTTACCTCAAGAATCTGAGAATGCCCAGCTTCAGTAACATAATTCTGCATTCTTTCACAAAATCTTTTTATTGCTTTTATAGCTCAGTTTCTTCTAATACTATGATTGTATGGATTTGGATACTTTTAAAAGATAACAGGAAAATGAAATTATTTTAAGATGGTAGGATACTCTTCAGATGTCTGGCGTTAGGCGATAACATCTAGAATGAGGTATCTTCCAAACTAAGGGTACCAAGTTTCTTATTTTTGTTATATGGCTACATTTTTATATTCGTTGTTATCATTTGGCTGATGACATTGTTAATTGGAGAAGACGTTTTCTGATTTGCTGTGCTGTAGATGGGCTCAAAATCTACCTTTTATATTCTTTTAATTCAATAAATTAGGAGTTAGAGGAATAAAACCGAACATGAACAGGGAGAGTCATTTATCTGGCTACCGCTGTTTGTGGTAACAGCTATATTAAAAACTTCTTGTACTGAAAAAAGATCTATTTAAAAGTTGTGTAAAAATTATCTGGAAAGGAAACAAAGAATCCATGTGCATTCACAAGTCTACTTTTTAGAAAGCGGTGTTTAACTAGACCCCTAAGCCTTTGAATAACCTGCATTTGAGTAGCTCCACGGGAGAAGCACTGTTGGCTGCACTAATCCAGAGGCCACCACACTGAGCAAGAGTCTGTTGACTTCAGAGGGTTTTGGAGCTGTGGAGTATGTGAAAGCATCTCTTGAAATGGCAGGAGGTAAAGAGCTTTCTCTTTTGAAATAGTGTGAGGTGGAACAAAACTATCCATTTATGCTGCTGTTACGATTTAGGAAATGCTGATTGACAGAAAATTTTTCTCTTTGCATCTTTTTGTCAGAACCTAGACCATTAATGACATGACACGGGAGTAGTGGCTTGAAGTACAAATATTAAGTAAGAGCTACTGCAGAATGAGATCTTTATAATGTAGTTATTAAGTATGAACATGACTGAGCATTGTGGCCAAACTCTACTGGTTCTAGTCCAAGGAGGGTTTCCATTGACTTGAGTCTATGTGTGCATGAGAAATTAACAGGACCAGGTCTTTAAAAGCAATTCTCTTACCGTCTCAAGCAAGTTAATTTGGGAAGGAGGTAGACATTAAAGGGTGTCAGCTAAAAATTCGTTACATGGTTTGTACTTTAAGAACACTGCTACTATTTAAAAACATAAAACGAAACACCTTCTGAAATGTTTTGCCTGTTTTCTGCTCCTGTTAGAAAAGAAACAAAGCAGTTTGATCTCATCTGTTCTTTAATATTATACAGAAGGAGCACTGCAGATAGGATGAAGAGATCAAGTCTTTTAAACTATTTGAAAAAATAACTTCAGGAAGCCTGGTGATATTTGCCACCAGTTTCCATGATCTAAATATAATATCTGGAAAAGCCAGCTTGTGGATGGACAACATTAAGATAAACTTGGGAAGGAACATTAAATAGTATGGGGGTTTAGTCAGCTTCTTCATCGGTTCTGCCTATGTTACTGAAATAAATTTTCTCTTGTCCAAGTACTATGTCAATTCCTTCAAGAACTAGCTTGCCATAAAAACCATAGAACATCAACATATTAATGGCTGGTTTTTAAGATATAGTGGCTCTTTTCCAGAAAAAATGAAGTAGAGGGGAGTAGAATTGTCTTTCTCTTTGCCGAGTTATATTTTTTGCTCCTAGCTAAATTTTTATTGTGACTTTAGAATGGTATACCAACCCTTATTTAGTATTCTAATTACCTGAGTAGTATTGCTAAACAGCAAACAAAGGCTGATGAATAACTTATTAATTCAGCAAAATGCCAAGTAATACATAATATACCTGTCTCTCATGAATAACTTAGTAGGGTAAGAATAAAAACTCCCTTTTCAAAATTACCTTTCCAGTTAGCTAATATTAACTGATTATTTACATTGAAATTGCAGTCTAAGTAATGATACTAGTTGTTTGACTGGCTATAAACTGAAATTCATACTTGAAATTCATAGAAGAAGTTGCTGTGCTCATCACTTTGCCCAAGCAGTGCCATTTGGAGCATACTATGAATTCACTTTTAAAACAAAATCATTGCTATCAATTTTTGTGCTAGTAAAACACCTTGCACCATATTCAGTCAAGCTGCAAGCAATTTCAAAGCCATTAGCTTTGTAGACCTTTGTATGTCAGCTGAATTTGGTGTGTATGAAGGCAGGTCTATACTTAATATAATAAAGTATTTAAAAAGAGAGACATAAAAGTAGTGTATGGAGATCCTTGTGGTGTGTGTCACAGACAGACATAAACAGGTAGGGAAAAGTAATTCTGACTCCTACCACAGTTTTCTGTACTATCACAGAAAATGCATTTTCTTTATTGTAACAGGCAGGATGTAATCGTAACTGCAGTGTTATGTCAGCATCATGCCATTGTGTTACCTTAATTAGTCAAAGCAAATAAACTGAAGATGCAGGGTTTGGGGGAGAGGGTAGAGAAGTGGGATGTTTTAAATGTACTGAAGACCAGTTAACAGGAATAACATAACATAGCATTATTTTTAAAGTTCTTGAATGTACTCTAACGTGTTTACTGGATCAGAACGAAGATTGATGTCCTCCACTGACCTTGATCTGGCAGAGACTCAAGGTAAGAGTCATAAAGAAAACAGAGTAAGTACATAACAAGGAGTGTGATAATACTGTTAGTGCACCCTGCAATGTCCTGGGATACGTCAGGTTACATCTATGTGTGATCTTCCTTAATAATCTTGGTGGATCTTTGTTGCATGAGTTTGTTCTTAAACATGTTGATACTTTTAGTTTGTTGACAGAGTGTACCAAGTACATCAAACAAGGGGAAAAAGGCTGAGAGAAACTTGAACAAAAGAATGCTCAGTCCCTTAATTGCTGTGTTAAGTAATGCAGTAATACTAATTCCTTGCTCAACTCTTCATGACATCCATAATTGTGTATACCATAGAGAAGCTGACCATCTCTTGTGTGATAGGCTCAGAATGATACTGTTGTATTTATGGACTTTCCTGCAGTGTAATTACTTTTTTGTTTAGTGTTTCTTTCCTACTTTTTAATTTTCTTAGCCTTTTGGTAATGGTTATCTTAAATTAAAAAATGGCAACACGTACTTCAATTTTAAGCTGATCTGCATAAGGTCAACTGTAAAAAGCCTCCTTTTTCTCAAGTATATGTCTTGTACTGTAATCAGTGTTTAAGTTCTGCCTTGAGAGGGGGCGGGGGCTAAAAGTGTTGAAGCAGTTACCCTGGTAAAATGAGTGCTGAGAGAGATTTGATTGCTAGAAGACTACTCCCAGGGAGGAATGCACGGAGTGCAGAGGTACTTGAAAGAAAAGCATGATATATGAGTAATTGTTTACAGTTACCAAACAGTTTAGTAACTGTTTACAAAAAAAATGTCAGTATGAAAAATAAAAAGCAGTGACTCTGGAGTGTTATAAGAGCCAGAGGGAAGAAGTATGGTTATTCTTAAGATGATTCTTTATTAATTTCTGAAAGAATTGCATTTAATGTGTCCCCAGAATGTCCCAGGAGATCCCTTCAGATGATGTGCTTCTAAGACATTCTTCACATAAAAATTCTCAAGATATAGGAGAAAAATAACTTTCAAATTGCTGAATGATACTTTCTGGAAAATATAATTATGAGTTGCTCATCCATTAATACATGTACCACAGCAAATACAACTCAATGCAGTAAGAATTTCCAGAGTTTCTGTTGGTGTCACTAGATGTGACCCTTACATAAAAAAAAAAACCCAAAAAACCCACACAGCCCCAAAAAACCACCAAACCAAAAAAACCCCCCCAAAAAACACACACAAAAAAATTGCTCTCTATTTTTTTCTGGGGAAAAAAAAAATCAAGAAAATAAGATGCTTGGGTGTCAAACCCTTTATGTCTGAAATTTTTTCTCACTTTTCAAAAGTGGAAGAAAACTGTTCTTAGAAAATGCAATCTTAAATGATTTAGTTGCATATATAACAATAATAGAGATTACAAAGATAAAATTGCACAATATGGAAATACTGGGTAATTGCTAATCACCTGAATGATTTTGTATCAGACATCCGTATTTCACAATACAAGGTTTGCTTTTGTTGCTTTACTTCCTTTTTTTCTGATTATAGTTTCGTAAATCTTATCTGGGAGTTGAAATTCAAGATGAATTATACCCATTGGGCATTGCCATCGGTAATAAGTAATGCAATAATTCATGTACTCCTGTGCTTTCTGTGTTGGGGAATAATACCCTAACTTCAGATCTATGGAAAAACAAATGCTGGCTTTTTACAATGAAGACTGTGTATGGCATAATATGAATGTTAACAACTACTCTTACCCTGTATAGTTCATTGTAAGAAAATGATGTTATGCAAGATGAGTTCTGCTGACAGAACTCTGCACCCTGCAGCCATAGAACTCACACTGAAGTCAATGGGAGACTTGTGTGCCAGAGGTACTGTTTTGGGGGTTGTACTGATTGCAGCTTTCAGGGTCTGATTGAAGCTTTCAGGAGTTGTATAACTTGCATATGAGTACGTGGGAATTTTGATTTAGTAAAGAATAGAAAATCAAATGCTCACTTTATATTTAAGTAGCGGGAATGATTTATAAAGTAGTGCTGAAAAAGTGTGGGTCTAATCCAACAGCACAGAACTAAGAACTAAAGGGATGTTCTGGTGTGCCAGGTTCTATACTAGATAGTATGCGAGATAAAGGTGTGCTTTTTAACACATCTCTTTGTGGGGTTTTTTTTTTTATTTTAAGTATTGTAAGCTACTGATTTTATGTTCTCCCTCTGGGAACATATTGGAAAGCAAAGCTTTGTGAGATTTAACCATTACAGTCACTTGGTGGTTGCAGCCCAGATCAAAGCTCTGTTGGGGAGTTTAACTATTCAGTATAACAATTCATCATTTGGTTTTGTTTGTGGTTTTGAGAGTTTTGATTTAGTTGGTGGTTTTTTTTTTAGTCTCTGGTTTTGTGAAACTAGTCAAAATTGTTCCTTAGATGTTCAGTATTCAGGTCATGCCTGTAGGTCTGTAAGTGTACTGTCTCAGTGATCAGATGTTAAATGGATTTGTGCCAGTTTATGGCAGTTCCACGCGTTGGGTTCAACAGCCTTTATGATTTAGTTGAAATAATCCTCCCCACCACCTTTGCATTACATTTCTGTGAATGTCTGGATTATACAGCCTGTGTACATGCAGAATATACCTTGCTGTTTTGGTGAAATCTCTCACAGGTGATGTTTTTCTAAACTCATGGTAGATTTATGATTTTTACTATTCTTATAAGTAAATTTACAGATTTTTTTTTTTATGTTACGGTAGTGGGTTTCAGTTGAATGATCATGAGTGCATGTTTTGCTTACATGCTGCAATTTTAAAATGAGTTTTGATCTTGTATTCAATTTTACTATTATTGTTTGCAATCATTAGTATAAATCAGAAGATTCCTAGGTGTGTTCTAAAACCTTAGGAAGCACCCGCTTCATTCTGGGCATCCCTTTATGTGCCACATGGATAGATGCTCGCTTTATTTTTTCCCTGTCCTAGGTACATGAATGAACACTATCTGCTGTATAGAAGAGATCTAGTTGGGGAAACAATTGTTTCCTTTAAAATCTTGATGAAAAGAAATATACCTTCTTATGAGTAATGTATTTTGCATTTTTAAGATCTCATTTAAAAAAGCAAACCACTACAGCTAAACAAAACCAAGAAATAGTATTTTCAAGAGAAAAATCTTTTTGCTGTTAGAAGGAGTTCTGATACCTGTTCTTCTGTGCACATTTTAAACCTGGGAAGACAACTGTAGCCACTGCATGGACAGAAAAAGCAAAGAAAGGTGTTTTTTTTTTTTTCCCCCATGTAAATATTTCAAAAGCTATTCTAAAGTCTGATTTGATTTCTTCATTGATTACTGAATGTTACTATTGCTTTAATGCATGTTAAATGTGTTTGTGACCCTTTTCCATCATCTGAAGTTCACTGGATATGGTCCTGAAATATTTCTAGGCAGTCTCTGTTTACATTAAGCCCTACAGAAAACCTTTTTCTGTATATAACCACAGTGAATCTATTACATGTGACTTGCAGGTATTAAAGAAGTAACATCTCTAGCTGTCAACCTATGGAATCAGTTTCTGTAGTGATGTTCTATTTTCACCTATGAAAATGACATGAATTTTGTAACTATGTTTGTGAATGTTTGGCAAATACGAGTTTCAGTGGTAGGTGGGGGAAAGGAGAGGAAACTCAAGCAGCAGTAAGGAAAGAGCACCTGATATTTATTGTAGGTGCAAAAAAACCCAACCCAAACCCCACCCAAATAACTCCCAAACCCACTAAAATTCTGTTCTTATAGTCCAGGTGTATTTGTAAAGCATCCCACTTTGTCTTCCAGTCTTCAGAGCCATTATGTAACTTTGTATCTTCTGCATTACGGGCCTTTTGTGTTTAGCACTGACTTGTGTTTTCAATCAGAAGACTGAACCAAGGTCAATTGAGCTGTTTCCTGGAGATAGTATGAACCATGTTAAGAGCCATGTTTGTAGAAATCATGTCACACTGTGGTGTCATTTTTCTGTTAACATTGGATTCTATTCTTTTTACCTAATGCTGACTCTTAGGTAGCCTTGATCACTACCCTTGCAAATAAGCTATCGTGATGTTTTTAAAATGTTGGGAAGAGGTAATCTAGGCATTCTCACAAGTTCATTAGATGAATGAAAAACTAGAATAGTGCTGCTGTTCACTTAGCAAGTATATGCTCCAACTTTATTTTTCTTGAATTATCAAATAAGTTTAAGAAGTAATATCTTATTTTTTTAACATAGGTTTTTCTGAAATTCAGACCTAAAAATAGCTGCACGTCTATGACAAAGAATTACTAGAACAGCAAAAACAAGAATAGAAGCTTTTCGAAGCAGTTGTTAGGAAGAAAAACAACACAGTGAAACAAAAGCTACTTCTCACTGTAAAAACTTATACAAAACAAACATTTGTATTATCAGTCTGAGTTTAATTGCTCATGAAATGTCATCTTTGTTTAAAGCTTAACTCCTAACTACATAAAGAATTGGTTTTTTGGTTTTTGGGGTTTTTTTTAATCTTTACATTATAAAAATACTTTTGGGATCCTGCGGTGTTATAAGAAGTAAAACGGGAGTAGAAACAGTTAACCTTTTCAGATTCACTGAGTTAATGCTGAGCTTTGCCCTGCATCCATTTGCTAGAGAAGAAAAATGCTGCCCATGTGGCCATTCACTTGCATCGTGCAATGTAACTGCATTAGCTAAACTGAATGTTTTGAGCTATGATGTTGGGGAGGTAAATATTTTTGTGGTAAAACTTTGGATTCCAACCTCTTATATTTGGTAATACACATGGTCAGTGTACAACCCGGTAATAAAAAAGGCTGATTCAACTGGAAAATGAAGTACATGATTTGCTGGTAATTATGAGCAACAAGTAAAACAGATTTGTTATCAGGGTATAGTACCTGTATTTTTAAAAGTACATGGTCAGTCCATTCAATGTCAGATGATAATAGATCTTGTTATGTGAATGTCTATACATAACTGACACAAGACATCTTTGTTAGCCTGAGAGAAAAGTTGAAGAAGGCTAAATGAGGATGGAGACTGTTTTGTTAGAAACAGTTTCTGCAGATCAGAGAAGAACAGTTTGTTTTTTTCTATTATGTTCTTTACTAAATGTGTTTTCCATAATTATCTGTTCAGTATTATTGAAGAAGTCTAAATTACTTCTGTATGATTGCATTTGTAATGTGTGCCACCTAGTATCAATAACATGCTGAGGAATTTTCAATATTAAATGTACTAATCCTCCTAACACCTTCAGCCTCACCATTGGAAAAGCAGGGAATTAAGTTAGCAGGTATGTTCTCTTCTAGGCAGATGCAAACTCTTCTTTCTCATGTTCCTAGTCAACTGAAGACAAAATAGCTCCAAATCAAAAGCTGAATTTGCCATTCCTGTGACAGTGCTTGAACAAACTGTTGTTACGGCCTATTAACATTAGCATAGTGTTGTGATAATTACAGATGCACAAACGGCCATTAGGTTGCATCTGGCTAGGTCAGAGTGTATATCTGCCTGCCAAAGATTATGTTGACATGCCCACAGCAAGCTAAAGGCAGGACAGTGTAAAGATTCTCAGGATAAAAAAAAACCCTAACTCAGTAAATCTAAATGGTTCAGCATCATCCTTATGTCACAGAGTGCCCACTCTGAGGAACAGAACTGGAAGTGGACTTCTGACTCAAGTAAATAATTTGCCATAGGCTGTGACTGTGTTGACATGTTTGTTCTTTCAGGACTTAAGATGAGTTAAGGTGTCTCTGCATGATACTTTTATTTCTGCTGCTCTGTCAAAGGCATGGCTAGCTTGGCCACGGCTGTGCATATATGACCTGAAGAGAGGAGATGTCAGACAGACCAATAAATCTTATTCAGTCTCCTGAGTCTTTAGGGTGGTACATGAAAAGTTGAACCATCTTTTCAGACACATGATGTTATTTGGGGAATTTTGGTTTTATTAGGAGGACTTAATGTGGCACGTTGTTCTGAGTGTGCCCGTGCAAATAAAAAAACCTACCACAAAAAAAACCCAGAAAATCTATACAGATTCTGTAAGATCTGTATTAAATGTTTTATGTTCCCCACTCAGTATTCTGACACTGCATCAGAAATTACATTTTTATAGTTTTGAAATAATAGCTGTCATTTATCTCTTTGAAGAATGAAAGCGAATAACCAAATTGTTTTCTTTCTGTGGCTAAAGAGCCTGTTTCGATGTTCAAGGTTGGTTGTGAACATTGGACTGGTAACACTTAAAGTAGATTAAATTGGGTGAGAAATACTGTCAGTATTGATAGTCTTAGAATCTGACCAAACTTTTATCTTCTTTCTTGAAACTGTTTGTTAAAATGGCAAGGCTGAATATCTGTAGTGTTTGGGGGTTGTATCTATTTTTGGAATGAAGGTGGACCTGGTTTTGTCTGAGTTTTGTTTCCAATAAATAAAAGTGGGATGGTGTTACATAGCTGTCTTTGATCCTCAAACACATTGAAATACTAGTACAAAAATGCAAAATTAATTACTGGAATATTTGTTTAAGTAGTAAAATAATGATATTTTAATAATCTGCTAACATAAAAATAGGCAATAATGTTACCTATGCAAGCATATTGAGTGATAATTTTACAGGGTACCAAATGCTGGTACAACCTGTGTAGATTGTTTAATCCACACAGTAAGAATGGGGAAGGCTCTGAAATGCTGATTGGAACACACATTCCCTGATCCCCTAGCACAAATGAGAGAACAGAGTAATTAGAGGGGCAGAATTTGTGTGTTCCCTGCATTGTTTGGGCACATAAGAGGCTATCTGTTGCTGCAAATTGGATTAGCTGTATAAACACCAGCATAATTTATTTAGAGTCAGGTCTCCAAGACTTGGAAAAGAATAGTGGAAGAACAAGAAGGGGATTGTAAAAAGAGTTACAGAGAATGCAGTTGTAGTTGTGTACAGGTAACTTGTGCATAATGTTGTATTTCAATGCAGCGGAGTTTTTGTGTTTTAACCGTTGGCAATGTAGAAGCAGAAGCTTCTGTGTAGAGCAGAAGCTTTAAACCTATATGTAAGGGCTGTTGAAATTACATATTTAAACCTGATCATATTTCATAAAATCAATCACCACCTCCTTCTGAGTATCCATGAATATTCATACATCTTCCCCAGAAGACTCTCAGAAATGATGTGCCTTCCAAATGGTTTTATATAGTTGGTTCTTTGAAGTCAATAATATAACTTCTATTTAACTCCTTTAGTGTTTGAGTTTTGTGCAGTGTATTCTCACTTAGGTACTTAAAGCAATGTTTTCAGAAGCACCCTGCGTGCATCCATGGTGACAGCATGGGATGCAAACAGGTGCTCTGCACTGGCTCTCCAGAGGTCTGTTGGCACTATGAGATGCACTGCTCCTCTCCTGGGCTCCACAGAGCTAAAAAGATGAACATGTTCCTTCCTTCCTGTAGGGACTACTGAGATGAAGAAAAGTGTAACCTATGCTAACTCAGACAAGTTAAACTGTGACTAATACTGATAGCATTTACTGCTGGACTAACTCCATACAGTGCAACTTGGTCAGAGATGCAAGGGTATCTTCTTTTTACTTTCTTTTTTTTGAGAATAGTTTTTAATTTATCTGCTCAGTAGGATCTTTTTAACAAATATTTTTTCATTTCTCTGGTCTTTAATTACCATCTTCTCCAATGGTGTTAATTATATTTTTTTGGGAAATGTGAAAACTGTAAATGCTTTTAAGTTTGTGTATCAGTTAACACACATCACTTTCAAGAAATATTTTAGTAAAAAGTATCGCTTTCATTACTTAAATGAAAATGGCTTTGTTTTTTCTTGTGTCTAAATAGGCTGCCTGACAAAAACAGTTATAAATTATTAGAAATTACAATTTTTTGCATGTATATGTACCTTGATTTTTCCGATCTTAATTGTTGTTTTTACAGACCAAATGTGTCACTTCAGTAAAATGAGATTTTATTTAATCTCCAGTCTTTAATACAGCCTTCTAAAAGAGGGATCTTTTTAAGTGCAAAGTTTGTTGTCATGTTGCTACTGTGTGTTTCTGACCAGAATGCAAAGTAGCTTTAATCCATACATTCTTTTTTTCCTGTACTGGGATAGCTGCCAAATCTATGTCGGCGATTAACTTCTGAGTGTCAGCTGTAACAAATACAATTCATTGTTTCTTGACTAGTTAACAGCTAGTTAAAAGGCAGGAACAGCTCAAATGAAAGGGTAGTGCTGTATGTTTTGTATCTAAAATATTTAGGCTGTTAAAACTACTGAGAGAAAAAAATCTGTTCTAGGAAGGATTTTTACGTAGACAAAAATACTTTGATCTTCAAATCAAAACATGCCAGATCACTGGATAATGAAGTTATCTGATGAAATTATGATCAATTACAGGCCCTTTTCAATAAAGGGTTATGTAATTCAGTATTTAAGCCTGCATTTCACTTGTGAAATGCAAAACAACACCACCCCCCATTCCCAAACCCTACAAGAAATCTCTCTTGAAAGAAAAATGCCTTCTCTTACTCAGAGAAACTGAGAATATGAAAATTATAATCTAGAGCACAGTGCAAAATCAGTTTAGAGAGGTGTTAATGATACTCTTCCTCCTTACAGGTACACACTTTCAATCTATTATCTTTTTTGTTTGCAGACTGCACCAAGTCACAAGGATTTTATGGTCATGTCTTGCCTATATTATTTTTGGCAAAATCTCCTCTGCAAGTGAAATGTAAAATGGTTGTAAAAAGCACAGTTTACTTAGCTCTTTAAGCTTCATGTAGACTTTTTCTAAATTTTAGATCAGCTACCTCAGCAGAAAACTTCTGCAGTTCAAACTGCAATTTTATTATATGTAAGACTTCTTCTTTTAATAATTATCTTAAAAGGTATATTTTTGTATAGTCTGTCTTGTTGAGCTTAACATGAAAATACTGGTAGTAGATGAAGCCTATTGTAACAGGTATCATATTCAATATCTTGCATACAACAAGGGGTGGGTGGAGAATGGCCTTTGCATAGCTAGAAATCATAGACTTTCTATTTAGATTTGTGGAGTAAAATGTTACTTCTCAACTCACTGACAGTGGTGCAGATGATGCAGAAAGTAGTACACCTAATATACAGATTGTGAATCTACATTCCTAGTCCTTCATCACTTACTTCTCCTGCTATATGTTGCTCCCATCCTTGTCCCCGTAGTTTCCTTCTTACACAGGAAATTAAAAAGGCACTTCAGACAGTGGTTTCCCCTATACATGAGTCAGAACACTAAATACAATGCTTAATTTTCCATATTTGTATAATAGTGGTGGTGAGTCAGGAGCAGGATTTGTTTGTCAGTGTGCATGGTAGAAGACAGCACTAGCACCCTTCTTCACCCCTGCCCACACACACACATTCCCCCCACCCCACCCCCTTCATTTTATGGTGTAAGATCTGGGAGTCTTTGGAGGCTAAACAATTTGAGATGCATAAGTTAAGGAATCTAGTAATCCTATCTGATGTACCAACTCTTTGACTCAAATTGTATACTTAAAGCTCAGTTCTTTCTGAAACAACCACCTTCATCAATATTTGCTACTGCTACTTTTTGTAACTCTTCTTTAGCATGCTGGTGACTCGTGGAAGACACTCAGAGGTATCCCATATATTCTTGAATCCAGGATCTTTGAAAGTAGTTACTGCAATGCCATGATTTTGTAAGGAGGGAAGGAGGTATTAAAAAGGGCAAAGAGAAACTTGAATGGTGGAGTTGCTGAAATCTTCCTATCGTTATTGCAAGTGCCAGGTGCAGGAAGCCAAAATGAATGAACAGGTAGTCTTTGTCCCATGACCTTGGATGAAACTGAAGATTCCATGGCAAGTGCTGTACCTTTATTTAAAAGGTAGAGGAAAGATGCCTGGCCAGTACAAGCTTGCTGCTCTAATGCAAATAGTGTGCAAGACTGTAGGTACAATGTAAATAAGTGTACCTCGTATAGCTTTCAATTATAAGTAATTTTTATGTAGTTATGCCATTGTCCCTTATTCTAATGAAATCTGTTTTTTAATATTATATACAAGCCTGCTAATCCATTTTTGAGTATAAGTGCTCATGCAAGATAAGAAAGAACGCATCAGGCCATGAGAGAAAAAATAGGCTTGTTTATTTTGAAGTGGAGAGGAGATATGTTTGGAGTCTCTAAAAACTGGTAAGTAGAAGGAAGGAAAATTATTCTTCCTTTGAGTATATGCTTGGTGCAGGAACTGACCAAATAATTTTAGTCTGAAAATATAAAGATTGTTTTCATCCATAAGAGCAAGGAAAATGTGGAACAACCTTTAAAATAATGGTTATGGAAAATCCAGTGATTTTAAGAAGGAGGTAAAGGGATTTGAGGGGGATGTTTTCATGCTGTGCCTACTAGTCACTAGACTCTTTGACTAAAAGTGCTCTTATCCTGCATTTTTGATTGAGTTATTTTTGGAATCAAACTGAAATTTCTCTTTTAAGGTTACATTTAGTAAATAAAAAGTAAATTGAAATAAACTGGTTTTACATAGTGAAATGGCTAATAATTTAAATGATAGCATATGTGTTTAGGAAATAATTTCTAGAACTTTCAGATGTGTCTTGTGTGGTGGTTTACCATGCATGAGAACTACCTTTGTTTTAACTCATGTCATGTTCTCATTATGAATGAGCAATGTTTAATGAGGTCCAAAATCTGAGATTAAAAATAGGTAGCGTTTCACTAGGTACTTTGAAGGGTATGCCTGCAGAGACTACTTTTATCCACTGAAATAAATGCTTTGTAAATGTTTTAACTTTACAAAATAAGTAGCAGTTATTAAGTGATAGAAATAATAGAAGTTATGACCATTAGAAACACAAAAGAATGAATTTTCCATGGAACTGACTAAAACTCTTCTGGGGATGTTTAAAGAAGAATTTGGTGTTTGATAAGTCATAGCCAAGTAAGCTTCATCAAGCTTTCACTGAAAACATGAAATCAAATGATCAGTATTTGTATTCACTGCAGAGATGATTTAAGAAAGTGACTCATCTTGAAGAGCAAGAATTTTACTCGTGACATTTGTGTGTGTATGAGAAAAAGTAATGATAGGTGCTGGAGAATCACTGTATTATCTGCAAAGAGAAATAGTCAGAATTGCCAATTCCATTAATTAGTTATAAGACAATTATGAATTATAAAATAACTTAAATCTGACAAATCGTTATAGGTAGAAGAATAGCAAAAATCTAGCTGATTCTTTAACATATTTTTACAGTTTTTGTAAAGGATACCAGAAGAGATGCCCTCCAAATTACAAGCATTATGAGAGTAAAATAGCATAATAGAAAAATAGCAAAATAGACAAATTTCTGCTTTCCCCTTATGGTAATGATACTAACTTCTTCAATTTACCTGTGTGTTTTTCTGGCCTTCCAGACAGCACAGAAGGCTGCAACCCCAGAGGATAGGCAAATACACTTCTAAATGTGCTCTGTTTATGGTTTCAATTAATGCTATAGAAGCAACCTTGCCTAAGGAAAAAAAAAAGAGGAATTATAGTGCCAGCAAGTAACTTATATTCAACATCAGCCTAGTTCTACACACTTCTTCAAAAGAGGGGACAAGTGGAAAGAGATGTTAGTCTGGAATGTTTCATATCCTCTCATGAAACAGCAGTATCCTTGGCAGGACATACTGTCCATGTCCTGTAACTTAGCAAACAATTCCTTTTTTCATTTATAGGTGTTCCACTCATGCAAATCAAAGATGTTAAGGCTTTAAATTAAAATTCAATTGTTCCATCATTTAGATTTCAATAGTTGACAAAAAAAAAAAATCGTACAATAGTGGTCAGTCTTAATCAGATACATCTGATTTGTATTAGTTATCAATGGAGGAGAGAAATTAATGCCACTACTAATACTTAATATGATTTGGAAGTATTTCAAACTATCCATGTATACATCAAAGTAATTGATTTGTAGTTGTGGTTTGTGGCAGATAAGGTTTTCCAGTCTTTTTCCCAATTCTGTTGAACTCTGTTCATTGCCTGATAATTGGTTGAATGGCTCTTTGCTTGAGGATTAACCTTGGACCCTTCTATACTGTAAGAAAAGACAAATGACAGTTTATAAGGTAGATAAGCTTTCGCAGGTTTAGAACATAATAATTTATTACTGCTTCCATGAAACTACTCTTCACACTGCAGCCTTGTATACCTATTATTCTAGTAGGTAATACAGACTGAGTGTTCTCAGTTTTCTGGAATCATCTGGTTTCTGGTTCAACTGCTTTTCCAGGCTCACATTAAATGGCATCATAGCTCCTGTTTAATACATCATTAGGTGATACATCTTGTCAATTTCTTGTTAGATCTGAATCTTTTAACTTTTTGCAAAACACTAACCACAGGATTTCCACCTGTATTCTCTAAACATGCTAGGCTAAGTTTAACTCAATGAGCGACTTCTAATTTAGAAATTATGTGCTGCTTTTAAAAACACCTCTGAAACACATAATCTTTGCCTTGCTGGTTTGTTCTTCATTTTATGATATATTAAAACTTTTGTCTAAGGAATACAGTGCAAATATTTTAAGTTAATTAAGTTCTGTTTATTCTCTACTTGCAATGTCATAATTCTGTCTTTTTAGAAAAGGTAACCAAGTATAATTAAAAAGGCTTAATATCTCTTGTGATAGTGATGTATTTTATATTGTGCTCTCTGCCCAGAGAGGAAATTCTGTGTTGCAAAACAGAGCAAAAGAACACTCAAATACATACCATGAAAAGATTTTAAATTAAAAGAAGAATGTAAAGTGGGTACTTTCAGAGCAATTACATCTGAATGCTGTTCTCATGTAACGAATCTATCTGTGAAGAGATCAGCCATGTATTGTCTTTGACAATTGGGGTTTTTTGCTACTATCACTTAAAATATATACTTGTCTGGTTTCTATTGGATATGTTGGAGGAGCAGCAGTTCTGTCTATACTGGTCTCATGACCTGGTTGCCTCAAATTACTTTGTCTTTTGTTTCTGTTTATTGGTTGTTCACATACACACACCCTCCTTCAGGTGAAATAGTATAATGCTGCAGGAGTGCATTTGGCCTGGTTCTCCAGTTTGACTGCTGCTGACCTTAATAATGCATTTCTGTATATTCTGAATTTTTAAGATCAAATATGAGAAGTTTTCCATAGTTTTTTTTAATCAAGCTTTGGCCTCTACATTATTGTCAGTACAAAGTATATGCCATAGTTAAGTAGTTTAGTTCAGGGTCTATTTTCATTGTTTCATTTGCAGTAACCATTTTAGGTTGTGCAATTCCTCCCACTGTCTCTCTGTACGTAAACAAGTAGCTTTCTAGTAAATTATCTCCACCTGGTGGCAGTATGTCATAGCTCGCAACAGGGGGATCAGGCAGAACTGGAGCACTGTCTTTACAGAAACATAACATCAAAGCTAGTTAAATCAGATGAGCCATTGCTTAAATCCTCTAGATATGCATAATGTATTTTAAAGCTGAACTGTGGTGTTTTGTTTGTAATTTGAGTAAGCACTGGATGGATCCTTAACTGATAAGTGTCCCATGCATAAGTGCCTTCAAAATGCAAGTCAGTTGCTAAAAGCTTCATTAGGCTTGTGATATTAATGCCTGCATTACTTCACTTAAAAAGAACAATGCAGCTATTTTGATGGGTAAAGTCAACATTGAAGTGTTTCACATATATATTCTGCTTATTCCTGTAGTTATAAAATATGGATTAGGTTCTGCAAAGTTTGCATAATGTGTTTTCTTCAAGCATATTTTTGTACTGTGTTGCAAAGAAATGCTCTTTGCTGAAGTGCTGAATTGCAAGCTTTCCTCAGTGAAGAAAGGAAACATTTTGCAGAACAATAAGCACAATATCAACCTGTCTTATCAAAATGTTTTGAAGAACTTAGCTACAAAACTTTTCATATCACAGTCATAAGAACTAAAGTAATCTCTTAAATGCTACACTTTTACATCTCTATCTAAAAGTTCAAGAATACTCCAGAGTGATTCTGAGGGTTCAGTTGGAAAGGAAATTAGAGATTATGCTGTATTTTCAAAAATTCCTTTGATCAGAGGAAGCTACAGCATCCTTGGGTGGTGTGTAAGGTGTTTTGAGCAGCTTAATTCTTGTATGAAAGCTTCCTTTAACACTGGAGAAGATTTTTAAGGCAATGGTTTTTCCTGTGGCAAATATGCTGTCAAAAAATACCAAACACAGTTTTAGTTACTATAGCCTGAAACTACAATGTTCATGAAACTGTTTACTTTGGTGATTTCCCTTCAACCCATCCCAACAATAAAAAGTTAGTGTCAAAGCATTTTTGATCAGAGCCAATCAGCAGTTGAACTCGTAGGAAATCATGTTTTGCTGATTTAAAAGCTTTTCAAATGTATTTTTTTATATGTAATAATATTGATTTAATGTTTATAAATATAACATTATAAAACACAACTATTTCTTATTTTGTGTTCTTTAGGAATAGACCTGTACTTCCCTCTGAAAATGACAAGTTAGCCTTTTTATTGTTAAGTTGAGGTAGCAGCATAGGTGAGTTTGAATGGTCTTAATGCAGTGTAATTAATTGATATAGCTGTTTACAGAGTATACTGGCATGTGATGAGTTCTTTATTGGTTTAAACACATTTGTAAAGAACTTACAGCTTGAGAACCTCATATGGGAAACCTAAAGTGCTTTTTAAAGGGGATAGGGGGGAAGGCAAGGAATAGGCTGGCAGCAACCAGAAAGGAAGCTTGTATCTTTGTGGCCTGATAAAACTATTCTCGTTAATGAAAAGTGAAATTTAAACAACAAAGAATTTCTTGCTTTGCTGATTGCAAGTATTTTTATAGTACGATAACACTACTTTTAGCTTTTCTAATATTAAAGTGATAAAAGCAGAAACGTTGGAGACTTGTTGAGGAAGGTTTGAATTTGCATGACAGAACTCTATCTGGAAATTTAGGGCCCAAGTCAGGGTCTGTGATGTCTTCATATTACTTCAGAAGTTCAAACTGCCAGATCCCCTATTGCCCACTTTCTCTCAGACAACAATACCCTTGGTAGGTCTGATGCTTTGTGCTGTCCTTCAAGAAAAGCAAGGCAGTTTCTCCTGGGGTGTGCATGCTCATTCCTGGGATGGAGGGACATAGCCCATGGTGAAGCCTGCTTTCTCACTTGCACTTTCTGCATACCTTCTCTCATAGGAAGTCTATTGGGTGCTTTATTTCCTCTATGCAAGTCCCTATCTTGAGTCATGTTCCTGTCTCGGTGGTTAGTGTTTACTTTAGCAGAACCAGTGTTGTGTGGTGTGCATCAGTATGCAGCTCTTCTGTTACCGTTTTGGGGTGTGGGTTGGTTTTTTGTGTGTGTATTCAAAATGCTGGAAGATATCAAGACTTTTTTCACTTAATTTGGCTGCTTGCTATGTTGAGGGAAGAAAAACAAGAAGACTTTGCAGGGACAGTTGTCAAAGTAGACAATAAAAGAAAACTTTGTTAAAGTAAACCCAACCATTATTAGGATAATACTTGAGTAAAAATCATCTCTAAGTACTTAAGTATTTATTTTAAATTCCTAAAACTTTAATAATGCATTCTACCAGTGTTTATAAGAATGTCTGAAATAGTTGAATAAAATATAGTATTTAATTTCTTTACCATAGATAAGCAATTCCTTCAAATAGTGCATATTTGGAGCTTGTGAAGTTCTTACAAAACATGTAAAGAAAAAGCAAAACGCTTCTGGAATTGGCTTGGGAATCTCATTATGTAATACTTCAATAGCTGTGTAATTTAATACTTGTAGCCACTTCTCCTGACTCTAACAACTGATTGCTCATAACTTGCGTGGATTCTCTGCTCTTTTCTTAGCAATTTTGTTAGTGCTAAGAGTGAAAGTGAGAGACTCTTGCAGTGTCTTTTCATATTTTTTTCTCAAAGTATCATTTCCCAACCTGCCCTTTAAACTATTTTAACCTGAACTAGTCTTTGAAAAAGGGGTAGGCTTCTGAAGTAAGCAGTTTATTAGGGTAAGAAAAAACAAAATATAACTGAAAAACTGTATTGATGAATTCATGATCTTGCTTCTTCTGTGCTGGGTATGTTCATTTAACTGACTTGGTAGTGGAGCTTATTCTATAAACTGATTTCTAAGCCTAATAGTTGACTTGCTACAAGTGGACTGTGAACTTAAGGATACTTTCTGTAGATGTCTATGTAGAATGACCTTTAATAAAAATTCTTGTTCTGTAGCATGGAATTTGATTTCTTCATATTGCTATTCATTATAATATTGAAGCAATTCAGCAAATCTAAATAGCTGAGTGTTTATAAGGTGCTGTACCTTTATTTGTGTACTTGCTGCTACCTCCAAAAAACCTATATAATTTTGTGAAAAAATGACTTAAGGTGATGTACCATATGGTTATGTATAGCTGTACAGTAATTGTACAGTAGTTAAGACTGTACAGACCAATAGGCTGGTTCTAGTAAAGGAAATGTCCACAAAATGTGTACAGTAACATATTTCTTTTCCTATTTCCTTCTTCCCTCTTTCAGAAGCATTGGAACATTTAGAGCTTTGTCCTTCTTCCTGTAAGGATGTTAATGAACTGAAATTACCATGGCATATTCTTGTCTGGTACTTCTTGTGCATATATTTAGTATTTACATTTATTCATAAAGATTTTTCTCTGTAGGAAAATATTGATGTTGTTAGAATAATCATGGTTGTGCAGCACCATTTCACATGTATATTGTATTTCTTTGTGCATTTTCAAAGAAGTTAAAATACTTGAACTTGTCAAGCCAGGACAATGAGGTAACATTTTACACTATCACTTATTTACAAAGGGAGTAAAACCAGGACTTGTAGTGTATTGCTGAAGTTGGCAAGATGTTTTCATTTTGGGGAGAGACTGAATCCATACTATGTCAGAAAGACAGATGAACTCTTAAACTCTCAATTGCTTTTCTGGTGGTTCTCAGTCTTGGAGTTCATCCAAGTGTATTTAATGGTGGGGCTCAATATAGTGCCTGGTACTTTGGAGCTTTGGGTGGAAACAAACTTTTCTTTAACAGCAGTGTTATTACAGGGAGTAATGTGAAACATTGTGCCATGGGGTTTGGTGGGATTTTTTTTCTAGTCTTAAGATGTATAAATTTTTTGTCAGGAATTCCTTAACAACATACAATGTTGAAATTAAGTAGCTACACTATTTTAGGAAAGCACATACTTCTAATAAGACTGAAACTTCAACTGCTTAAGCCGCTATACACTTCTGGAAGAGTTTGAAACTGTTACTAAGCTTTATTTTACAAAAAGTCAGTTATAGGTACAGCTTTTCAATTTAACTGGATATTTTGGGATTACCCTGAATGCCTAGGGATTGTGTTTGTGTTCCATATTCACTCTGAAATCGTATGTATATTCCTCTAATATATAATGCTGCCATTTATGACTGTTGCCCCTCTTGCTTCTGTGTACCAATTACAGCCATATTTGCCTTGCAGTAAAAATAACAATGGTTTAAAATTGAAGCTGCAGCTTAGTTACTCTGTTTTGTCAATTAGTAATACATACTGTGTGGTCTTGTGGTGGGTGTGTTGTGGTTTGGGTTGTTTTTTGTTTACTTGTTGGCTTTCTGTGGTGTTCTCCCACCCCCAAGTGCTAAATATTGCTACCTTGTCAGTAATAGCAGATGTCAGAATTCATACTGTGCCCACCTTGGTTGCAGGGTACATAGAACAATAGAGTTCTTTTACGTTGTAGTGACTTGAGGGTTTTGGAAACAAAATAACTTTGTCTTTTGATACTTTAATTTATTTCAACAAGAATAAGTTAACATAGTTGTGGTACTGAGATCACCTGAAGACTGGTGTGCATATATGGTAATGCACAGAGGGACCTCTTCTGTAATACTTGAAGTGATCTGTTACATGATCACAGCTACATCCAGTAAGTAAAGCATATGCTACTTTATACATCCTTGATCATAATATGATAGTTATATCTTTTTCCCCAACTAGAACAAGATTGAATTGCTGAGTTCCAACTGTCTGTAAATTTTCACTGTGTTTGGAGGAAGGGAAAGAAGAAATCTTACCCTTACAAATAGGAGGAAGTTGTTAAAACTTGCAGTCAGTGTGCATGATCAGTTTGGAAATTAAAAATACTCACATACCCATCTCTAGCTTAGAAATAAGCAGTACTCAGTTTAGTAGTTTAACCAGGTCTTTCTTTAATGTGCTCAAAAGGTTTTAACCTTTGGTCAGTCACAATAGAGGAAAAAAGAGACGGGTCTAATAGAATGAAGTATGGATAGATTTGAGGTAACGTGAAAGATGTTTTGACCTTCAGCAGAATCCTTTGCAACCACGAATAAAACTTAAGCATATGTGACAAATGAGGATTAACTACAGAAGACAAAGAAGTTTGAGCAGCCCTGGAAACTTTCATATCCCATTTCCCTGCCAGTTCTCACTGGCTCCTGAACCCCATGCATTACGATGTTGAACAATTACATAGGGAACATGTGGTTCTTCTCTCAAGCCTATTGCTTTGGTATTCTTCTTGAATAAACCAGACTGGTGCAGCCCTGCCATTTGTGTTGGGAGTATGGTTATCCTGGTCACAAGGCAACAAGCAGTCCCTGTTCTCTAATGACCTTGGGCATTTCAGTTGTTCCGTAGGCTTTGTTTGTTCAACTGTTAAGCATTGTACCACTATGAATAGTTATACATCCATTACTGCAGAAGGAAGGATTTCCTTTACGTGAAAAGTTTAATACTGTTTGGCGATCACCTGTGTTACATATGTTTTGTTTTAAAAATGGGACAGCTGATGAAAACTTGGAGAATAAATGTATGAGACCTTTGTCTTTGTTCTTCTAGGTTGTGTATTTTGTTTGTTGGGTGTTTGGATTATTTTAAATTCCAAGGATTTTTTACCATCATGTAGCATACCACTGATTTTATGAAAAGCTGCAGTAATAACATACTTGGAAAACAGTCAGTTCCAAGATAGACTAGAACTGTGTTTTGGCACATCAGTCCCCAAAGCAGAAGACAATTCTGTCCTTCAGTTCTTAGTTCTTTCCTTCCCCCCTTTAAATATCACTTTTTCTAGAAAAAATTAGAGAAGGACTAACATTAAAGGTCAGCTTACATAAAAATTTTAAGTCAAAATTTTAAGGGCAAAAAGGAAATATATGTGGAGTCAGTTTATTAATACTCCAATTATGTTTGCCAGTTTAGTTAAAATGGAAGAAATGATTTATTGTTATGAAGGTTGAACTTCCATAGTTCTTCAATACAAGTGGAAGGGAAGGGTTAATAATCTTCCCAAAGTCTTTGCCAGCAGAAGTATGATGTCTGGGATGGTGTTGTCTTCCTCAGTCTTGGGTCTGCTTGGAGTATTTTTTAATGATTAAAACAGATGCTTATTTTCTTTTTTTTAATATTTTCTTTACTATCCCTAGAATCCCTACGTGTTATGAGTTGTTGAGTAAACTTGGGCATTATGATTGCAAGAAGTTCAACTAAAGCTAAAATCAATTAAGGTAAAGAGTCATCTGACCACTAGATGACTGCTATCACAGTTAAAATAAACTAAAATCTGCTCAGGCCAATACAAGTCCAGAGAAGTTAATGGAAAAATCGCATTTAGTTTACACATCTATTTTTAAAGTCACAGTTAACATCTAGGTGTTTGTACTTACACCTTCATTTGAACTGTACCGACCTTCTTAAATCTGCTTTTTATGAATTTCTTGAATGGTTCTGAGACAGCATGGAAAATAACTTATTTCAATGAAAGATACAGTTAAAATTTACTGGGACATCTATCTTTTCCTCCAAGTGTGCAAGTAGAAGTGAAAGAATGATACACATTCACTTTTACCCACAGCATGAACTTCTGAAAAGCAAAGGAAAAATAGCAAATAATTTTGTGTTTATCTTTCTCATTTCTCTCTTAAAAGCTACTTTCTCCAAGCAGGAATTATGTTAAGGAAACATACATGACAAAGTATTTTTCACTATTTGAATCCTTTGTGAATTTAAAGAAGTGAATTACGGTTCACAAAGCAAATGAATTCATTGTGTGGTATTACATAACCTTTCAACAATGAATTGAAACTACAGTTCATGTCTTCTACCAAGTGTAAATTTCACAACAGTAAACCAGTAAAAACAGCAATTCCTATTTGTGTGGTTTTTCCTTAACATCTTATGTTTAAATGACCATTAAAATTCATCATTTGGTAAGTTGCTATTTGATCTTACAATAGTTATTTCTCCTACTACATAGATCTGCTACTGCAGTATCTCCATTTTTAAGCTTAGTGGTGAGTATGATCATTAAAGAGCAGAATAACTAGTGTTTTATTGAAAACTTTAATTTTTCTGCCAGGTGAAATAAGTTAGACATGTATTTAAATCCTTCAACTAGTCTCATTACCAAAAGATATACAAAGTTACCTAATAGGTGCCACTGGCTATTTAATTACTAGGAAATGGTAGTTCATTGAAAACATGGAAATAGCTTTGCTTGCAGTCAGCCTCCATTATTTGATAATGTAGCTTGAATCATTGTTCCAAAACTTGAGTTTTATTCCTCTGAAAGTCACCTGCAGTCAGTGGGACATGTATTGTGTTAAGAGAATACAAAAGAAATAATAGTAAACATCTTATGCCCTTATAAGACACTGTGAGCAGTGTGTGTTAATCGTGTATGTAACTTCTGCTTATTTATATATAACCCTAGCAATACGGACAAAGGTTAAAAGTAAACACTATGCTTGGAAGTTTTCATTACTTAATTTTATGACTTGATAGACATCTGAAATTCAGCTTGAGGAGTTAGTTATCAGTTTCATATAATGGCTTGAAAGAAAAAATGATATGCATGCACACTTAAGTGATCCTTGGGGATTTTGTCATTAGTTTGACAATAAATTTTTAGTTTTCTAGTTTGCAGGAGGGCATTGGCAATATTCTCTAGCTTCTGTCAGGCAGTAATTCATATTGTCTTTTCATTTAAAAACCTAATAATAGCTTTGCACCTTAAATTCAATGAGAACACTGTTTGCAGAAACACTGTCTAAAGATACATGAGGAGAATAAATGGAAGTTTTGAAAGTGCCATGGTATATAATTTATTTAGTTCTCTAACTAGACATTCATTTGTACAGTTCTTTAAATGCAATATCACCTGGCTGGTTTTTAGGGTAGGCAGATCTCTTGCAAATCTAATTAAATAAAAAAAAAAACTGCTGAAGTTCAGTGCCCAACTTCTGTAAGTCTGTGAGTGTGTAACTTTTTTTTCTTAATGAGAAACAAAAGGAGAAGTTTTCCATTCTCTGAGTTCTTTCCTGCACATCCTTTTAACCTTAATATAATTCCTTAAAGCATCACTGATTATTACAAGTACTCCATCCTCCATGGTTATCGGCGTTTTTTTGGGTGGACTTTGTATGTGTTGTTTTGGTTGTGTGTGATTTTGCTTGTTTTTCTTATGTGCTGTGTGGTGTGGGTTTTTTTTGTTTTGTTTTCCTTCTCATGTGTGCCTGCAACTATCCAAACTATCCTTTTTTGCTGCTGTAAAGGTAACTTGTTCTTGCTCTTGAACGGCTGTGCTCAATTTTTAGTCTAAAATAAAGAAAATTTGAGTCGTAGCCAGTGCATTTTTTTTCTCACTGCTAAATGTCCCTTATGGCTAATGTGATTGTAAATCCTAAAGGTGCTGCTGGATTCTGTACCTCTAATTGGTAACTTTACAGGAGTTAAGATGGAAAAGACCTATCATACAACATATTTCACATTATAAGAATGGGCAAATGATTAAAATAATTCATAGAATGGTTTGGGTTGGAAGGGACATCAAAGGTCATCTAGTTCTAACCCCCCTGCCATGGGCAGGGACACCTTCCACTAGACCAGGTTGCTCAAAGCCTTATCCAGCCAGGGATGGGACATCCACCATTTCTCGGGGAAACCTGTTCCAGTGCCTCACCACCCTCTCCATGAAGAACTTCTTCCTTCTCTCCCTTCTCTCTGATCTAAATCTCCCCACTTTCAATTTAAACCCATTACCCCTTGTCCTATCACTACAGGCCCTTGTAAAAAGTCCTCTCCCAGCTTCCTTGTAGGCCCCCTTCAGGTACCTGAAGGTGCTATAAGGTCTCTCTGGAGCCTTCTCTTCTCTAGGCTGAACAAGTCCAGTTCTCTCAGCCTTTCATCATAGGAGAGGTGCTCCAGCCCTCTGATCATCTTCATGGCCCTTCTCTGGACTCACTCCAACCGGTCTATAGCCTTATGTTGAGGACCCTAGAGCTGGATGCAGTATTCCAGGTGGGGTCTCAAGCAGAGGAGCAAAATCAGCTCCCTTGACCAGCTGGCCACACTTCTGATACAGCCCAGAATATGTTTGGCTTTCTGGGCTGCCAGTGCACACTGCCGGCTCATGTCCAGCTTTTAATCCACCAGTTACCCCCAAGTAGTCCCCCC